>NC_069502.1:1183476243-1183488743 GCF_027579735.1 Bombina bombina
CTGGCCGCTAGCCGCAAGTTGCAAATATACACAGACGGTCCTCACACATGCTCCAAAAGACCCACAAACAGCATAGATGCAGCCGGTAAACTGGAGGGTAGAAAATTTTCAAAGAGAACAAACCCAGCTGCATATAAAAACGTTCCTTTATTAATTTCTTGATAAAATTGGTGAAACACAGCAAAACAGTGAAAGGTGCTGAGGGCGCAGCACTGAACGGCTTACATGTTTCGGAAATGATCCGTAGTCATAGCCTACAGTGCTGTGCCCCACACCTGTTTAAAACAGATTCAAACAAATGTGATTCGCTAACAATAAAAACACGCCCTCAGTCTAGACCCTAACACACCTGTTAATTAATATACATTGAATGTCCCTACGTGACCTATCCGTAAGTAGGTATACAACGTTATAGAAGATGCAGAGTGATTAAATGTCAAACACTATGTGTATAATTTTTATAGTTTATAGAGCCACCAAATCAGGTTACCAAAAAAGACTAAAACATTCATAAGCTACAAAAATAAATAAATAAATAAACATGTCAAACTCAAAGTAAAATACAGTGTGGAGGGCAATTGTCAACCCGGGAATATACTGTAGAGAGTAGCACCATACTGCACTCATTAGATTAAAGGGGCAGTCTCATCAATGGCGACACTCATAGTTAAAGGGGTAGACTCCTATAAACCAAACAATGAAGCTTAGTTCAAAGACCTATATATTAGTATAAAGAGGGCAAATTCTGGTACTGCTCTCTTAAAGGGGCAGTGTCCTACAAAATTAAATTAAAAATGTATAAATGCTACTGAGAAGGGGGGGGGAAATAAATCTAATTTAAGCTATATTTCCAACATATCCCATAAGAGATGGGATGACCTCGAGTTAAAACAATACACCCTGGTTCCTGAATGACATAAAGAAACCTAGGTTCAATTGATTATTAAGCTACCAGGTTTGATATAACTGACTATAATTCTAAGGGCAAAGAACTAGTGTAACCTCAAATTCTATTATAGCTTGATTTGGTGAGTAATCCTTGGGTAAGTAATATGTGTACCTTACAATTCATATCGAAAAAATGATTATACCAAGGAAAAAGATACAAAATCCTTACTCAAAATCAAGCTCAAAATGAATGTTTAGATAAAGGTGTAATAATAACCTGTAAAGACTTAAAAAGTTCTGCCTGTGGGTAACAATAAATAGATAGTTTAACCATCTGGTTACATGGGTCTATTCAATAGTGTCTATATTTTGCAAAGGTAATAGTAATGTCCTAGACAGAATATATGTGGGATAGTGTCTGTAGGAAGGAATGAGACAAGCTTTGTAATAATGGCAATGATGAAACTACATAGGAGGGTAAGGAAGTTAGAATGTTATCAAATGTGATGGGGTATTCGTAGGGGAAATATTCCTCTATGAATAATTATTGTTTAGTATAGTGTACTGAAACCCCATAACCCCTGAAATTGATAATCACTCCCAGAGATTTAAGACATCATATCTGGAATTAAGTCCATATGGCACCCTGGTGCCCATTGTAAAAATCCAGAAAGCTTCGCGTCTGGCGAGAAGTGTTTCCACATCTCCACCTCTAGGAGGTCTGTTTACCTTTTCAATCGCACACCAGGTAAAACCCTGAAGATTGTTATCGTGAAAAACCCCAAAGTGTTGGACAATTGGAGTTGATGCCCTCTTTGTTTTGAATGAAGACAAATGTTCTCTTATCCTAGTATTCAGGTCACGGGAAGTGAGTCCTATATACTGGATTCTGCACAAGGTACACTCTATCAAGTAGACCACTGACTCCGTCTTACAGTTCATACAAGATCTGATCAGATATTGTTTTTTAGTCTTCTCACTCGTAAAATCCCTTGTGATGTTCACAAATTCACAGGGTTTACACTTTCGATGCCCACACTTGTACATGCCAGTATGTTGTAGCCATGAGCTTTGTTTGGACTTGTCAGACTTGAGCAGTGTGGGTGAAAGGATAGAGCCTAGCGTTGGGCTCTTTCTGTAAGCACATCTCAATCCAGTTTTCACCGTGTCCACCAATTTGTCCTCTGCCAACAGCAATGGAAAATGTTTGCGAACAATGTCACATACCTGTGGATATTGGACACTATGTGTAGTAACAAACGTTACTCCCTGTCTGGCTTGTCTTGTGCGCTGTTTGGTACCCAAAAGTTTCTCCCTGGGAATGGTTAGAACCTGATCCCTGGCTTTTTTAATGGCCTTAGATGGATAATTTCTATCCCTCAATCTCCTTTCCAGGGCCTTAGATTCATTAAGAAAATCCGTCTGTAGAGTACAATTTCTCTTGAGCCTGGTGTATTCACCCTTTGCTATAGCAAAGGGAACATGTTTCGGATGACAGCTTGTGCCCAAAAGTAGGGAGTTGCCCGAAATGGGCTTCCTGTAAATCGTAGATTTCACCGTGCCCATAGACGTGGCCTCCAATGTAAGGTCTAGATAGTTAATAAACCTGTCACTAAGTTCAAAAGTGAACTTGAGGCCAATCTCATTAGAGTTAAGATGATCAATGAATTTTGGGATGCTGGTTTGGTCACCAGTCCACACAAAAAGGAGGTCGTCAATGTACCTCCTATAAAAGGAGATACAATCTTTATAGGGATTACTATCCCCAAAGATGTGGTAAAACTCCCACCACCCAAGGAATAAATTGGCAAAGGACGGAGCAAATTTGGCTCCCATGGCGGTCCCACATCTTTGGAGATAGTAAACCTCCTCAAACTTAAAAAAATTGTGTGTAAGTAAGAAGGTGGTGACTCTTAAAATGTACTCAGTGAAAGTCTCACCATATTTGGACTCCTGTTCAAGAAAAAATGCTATAGCTTGTACTCCCACTTGATGCGGGATGCTAGAATATAGCGAAACAGCATCGACAGTAAGCCATTTAGACCCTTTCGTCCATTCAATCTTCTCAATCAAATTCAGAATATGTTTTGTGTCTTTCACATAAGAATGGAGAGACATTACAATTGGTTGAAGAATGGAATCTAACCATTCTGAGAGATTGCCTAAGAGGGAATCAATCCCACTCACGATAGGCCGCCCCTGGACGTTAATTAGGGTTTTGTGTGTTTTAGGTAAGTGGTGGAAATATGGAGTCTTAGGGAAATCTACTAGCAAAAATTCTGAGGTAGTCCTGTCAAGGATACCCAGTTCAATACCATCATCAAGAAGCTGTTTGAGTTCCTCTTGGAACTCACAGGTAGGATCCTTACTTAAGACAAAATAATCCGTCTCTTTTCGTAATTGTCTCAGACCCTCCTGGATATAGTGCTCCCTGTCCATCACCACTACCATGCTGCCTTTGTCAGAGTTTTTAATGACAAGGGAGCTATTATCTCTCAATGTCACCATCGCTACTTTTTCAGAGAGAGATAGATTAAATGGGTGTTTGGGTTGGTTATTTTTCAGAGTCAAGAGATCTCTCTCTATTCTATTATAGAAAGTTTCTATAACAGTGCCCCTGTTCTGGATTGGATAGAATTTGGATCTCTTTTTGAAAATAGGACCCCTGTTGGTTCCCTCTGTTGCTCCAGGTGTATCATACTGGAGCTGTTGTAGCGAGACCACATCACAAATGTGTTTAAAATCATGGTTCTCCAGACTAATATCGTTCACCTGGGTCGAGGTTTGTGTCTGAGTCAATGATACTTCATAATTGCCATCACTAGAAAAGTGCTTTCTCAATGTTAAATTCCTTACAAGTTTATTGACATCTAGAATTGTCCTAAAGAGGTCAAAATCATTAGATGGTGCAAAGTTAAGACCTCTGTTAAGTACTTTGTATTGGGCTTCACTAAGAATTTGTGTAGACAAATTAACAACATTCCCTACTATCCTTGTGTCATCTATTTGTAGCGAGTTTGTGGCCTGGGCTCCCTGAGTTTGTACCTGTCCTGTCCCTGATTGTAATGTGTGCCAGGTTGATTGGTCCGTCTCCCTCCCCCCTTGGGGACATCCCGTTCCTGGGGAAAAACCTGATTCATGGTATAGGGGTCAACCTGGTTTCGTGCATGTGTAACAGGGACTGTGTCCAGATAAACACCTTGTGTAGTATTAACTCCCTGGCCTGCAATACCATCCCTGTTACCTATAGGCAAGATATCAATGTGTGGGGCCTGTGTTGAAGTATAGACATTAGTCTGGGTGGTATTAGGCATAGTGGGTGTTGTATTACTGAGTGATTCTCCCTCACTAGATCCATCTGATTCACTCCCTGAGAATGTAACATTCTTGGTAGTGTTCCCTTTGTTATCATTATTCCTACTCCTACTCCTGTTTCGATTGCCTCTCCTCCTCCTTCCAAACCTGGGTTGGTTTGATCTAAAATTACCCCTGTTGGTTTTATTCCAAATATATACAGAGTTACTCGAATAATCAAATTTATCTCTAATAAACTTGGTATGCTTGGTTTCCATTATATTCGATCTACCCTTTGCTACCAACTCCCTAAGGGTTTTGTCAAATCTGGCAAAATCAGTGTTACTGCTCCTTCTATTCATTTCAACTTGCAAATCATCAATATCCTTTCTAATACTCTCCAGCAACTTATTTTTATATTGTATGAGCAAACTCATAAGTCTCATAGAGCAATCTGTGAGTACAGCATTCCAGGCTTCAACAAAATCTTTATCCTGAGTGTCCACTTCAAAGGTGGGAAATTTATATAGTCTCAGGCCTCTTGGTATCATACTTAAGCTCAGATACTTCTCCAATGTCCATATATCCCACTGGGTTTTGGACTCCTTTAATAATAAATTCTCCATTTGCTCAAATAGGGTACCTAAAGTGAGTACTCCTTTGTCTTCTGAGAAAATTAATTCACAGTCCGTGGAGGTAGTTGTACGTGCAGTCACTGACATCAATGAATAAAAGGTGGGCTGTGTTTCTTCCATATTTATGCTGTGTGGTAGGAGACTAGAGGTTGCCGTGTTACATATAAGGGTGTTAGTATATTCCAGTGTATACCCAAAAGCAATAGCAGAAAGTCAAAGAGAAACCCTTAGTATTGTAACGGCAATCCTATATATGAAATGAAATGAAATCAAAAAAATGCAGTCCAGTATGTGTGAGGCCGTCAAAATGTACAGGCAATGCGAAGTCAAGGATTAATATGAAATCGGTACTTGGGAGACAGTCACACAGAGCTGACCACAGCAGACAGCTTATAGGAAAGTCAATGTGCTAAACAGCTTATCGTGCACTAATGAATCATCCATTAACTTCACTCACCAGTGTATCCTGGAGTGGGGGATCTTCCGGCAGTCTCAATGCCTATACCTCTGAAGGGGCTCCGAAAAGAACGCCAGGACGAAGCGGTCAACTTCCCAACCGCCTCAACTTATCCCGGCCAATGGCCTCCTTCGTCTAGGAATTACTCCTCCCCTCCGCTCCGCTCAATAGCACTGTGAGACTTGTGAGTTGTGAGTGCCTCAGCTGGCCGCTAGCCGCAAGTTGCAAATATACACAGACGGTCCTCACACATGCTCCAAAAGACCCACAAACAGCATAGATGCAGCCGGTAAACTGGAGGGTAGAAAATTTTCAAAGAGAACAAACCCAGCTGCATATAAAAACGTTCCTTTATTAATTTCTTGATAAAATTGGTGAAACACAGCAAAACAGTGAAAGGTGCTGAGGGCGCAGCACTGAACGGCTTACATGTTTCGGAAATGATCCGTAGTCATAGCCTACAGTGCTGTGCCCCACACCTGTTTAAAACAGATTCAAACAAATGTGATTCGCTAACAATAAAAACACGCCCTCAGTCTAGACCCTAACACACCTGTTAATTAATATACATTGAATGTCCCTACGTGACCTATCCGTAAGTAGGTATACAACGTTATAGAAGATGCAGAGTGATTAAATGTCAAACACTATGTGTATAATTTTTATAGTTTATAGAGCCACCAAATCAGGTTACCAAAAAAGACTAAAACATTCATAAGCTACAAAAATAAATAAATAAATAAACATGTCAAACTCAAAGTAAAATACAGTGTGGAGGGCAATTGTCAACCCGGGAATATACTGTAGAGAGTAGCATTAATTAATACTACTTAATATACTGTAGAGAGTAGTATTAATTAACAGGTGTGTTAGGGTCTAGACTGAGGGCGTGTTTTTATTGTTAGCGAATCACATTTGTTTGAATCTGTTTTAAACAGGTGTGGGGCACAGCACTGTAGGCTATGACTACGGATCATTTCCGAAACATGTAAGCCGTTCAGTGCTGCGCCCTCAGCACCTTTCACTGTTTTGCTGTGTTTCACCAATTTTATCAAGAAATTAATAAAGGAACGTTTTTATATGCAGCTGGGTTTGTTCTCTTTGAAAATTTTCTACCCTCCAGTTTACCGGCTGCATCTATGCTGTTTGTGGGTCTTTTGGAGCATGTGTGAGGACCGTCTGTGTATATTTGCAACTTGCGGCTAGCGGCCAGCTGAGGCACTCACAACTCACAAGTCTCACAGTGCTATTGAGCGGAGCGGAGGGGAGGAGTAATTCCTAGACGAAGGAGGCCATTGGCCGGGATAAGTTGAGGCGGTTGGGAAGTTGACCGCTTCGTCCTGGCGTTCTTTTCGGAGCCCCTTCAGAGGTATAGGCATTGAGACTGCCGGAAGATCCCCCACTCCAGGATACACTGGTGAGTGAAGTTAATGGATGATTCATTAGTGCACGATAAGCTGTTTAGCACATTGACTTTCCTATAAGCTGTCTGCTGTGGTCAGCTCTGTGTGACTGTCTCCCAAGTACCGATTTCATATTAATCCTTGACTTCGCATTGCCTGTACATTTTGACGGCCTCACACATACTGGACTGCATTTTTTTGATTTCATTTCATTTCATATATAGGATTGCCGTTACAATACTAAGGGTTTCTCTTTGACTTTCTGCTATTGCTTTTGGGTATACACTGGAATATACTAACACCCTTATATGTAACACGGCAACCTCTAGTCTCCTACCACACAGCATAAATATGGAAGAAACACAGCCCACCTTTTATTCATTGATGTCAGTGACTGCACGTACAACTACCTCCACGGACTGTGAATTAATTTTCTCAGAAGACAAAGGAGTACTCACTTTAGGTACCCTATTTGAGCAAATGGAGAATTTATTATTAAAGGAGTCCAAAACCCAGTGGGATATATGGACATTGGAGAAGTATCTGAGCTTAAGTATGATACCAAGAGGCCTGAGACTATATAAATTTCCCACCTTTGAAGTGGACACTCAGGATAAAGATTTTGTTGAAGCCTGGAATGCTGTACTCACAGATTGCTCTATGAGACTTATGAGTTTGCTCATACAATATAAAAATAAGTTGCTGGAGAGTATTAGAAAGGATATTGATGATTTGCAAGTTGAAATGAATAGAAGGAGCAGTAACACTGATTTTGCCAGATTTGACAAAACCCTTAGGGAGTTGGTAGCAAAGGGTAGATCGAATATAATGGAAACCAAGCATACCAAGTTTATTAGAGATAAATTTGATTATTCGAGTAACTCTGTATATATTTGGAATAAAACCAACAGGGGTAATTTTAGATCAAACCAACCCAGGTTTGGAAGGAGGAGGAGAGGCAATCGAAACAGGAGTAGGAGTAGGAATAATGATAACAAAGGGAACACTACCAAGAATGTTACATTCTCAGGGAGTGAATCAGATGGATCTAGTGAGGGAGAATCACTCAGTAATACAACACCCACTATGCCTAATACCACCCAGACTAATGTCTATACTTCAACACAGGCCCCACACATTGATATCTTGCCTATAGGTAACAGGGATGGTATTGCAGGCCAGGGAGTTAATACTACACAAGGTGTTTATCTGGACACAGTCCCTGTTACACATGCACGAAACCAGGTTGACCCCTATACCATGAATCAGGTTTTTCCCCAGGAACGGGATGTCCCCAAGGGGGGAGGGAGACGGACCAATCAACCTGGCACACATTACAATCAGGGACAGGACAGGTACAAACTCAGGGAGCCCAGGCCACAAACTCGCTACAAATAGATGACACAAGGATAGTAGGGAATGTTGTTAATTTGTCTACACAAATTCTTAGTGAAGCCCAATACAAAGTACTTAACAGAGGTCTTAACTTTGCACCATCTAATGATTTTGACCTCTTTAGGACAATTCTAGATGTCAATAAACTTGTAAGGAATTTAACATTGAGAAAGCACTTTTCTAGTGATGGCAATTATGAAGTATCATTGACTCAGACACAAACCTCGACCCAGGTGAACGATATTAGTCTGGAGAACCATGATTTTAAACACATTTGTGATGTGGTCTCGCTACAACAGCTCCAGTATGATACACCTGGAGCAACAGAGGGAACCAACAGGGGTCCTATTTTCAAAAAGAGATCCAAATTCTATCCAATCCAGAACAGGGGCACTGTTATAGAAACTTTCTATAATAGAATAGAGAGAGATCTCTTGACTCTGAAAAATAACCAACCCAAACACCCATTTAATCTATCTCTCTCTGAAAAAGTAGCGATGGTGACATTGAGAGATAATAGCTCCCTTGTCATTAAAAACTCTGACAAAGGCAGCATGGTAGTGGTGATGGACAGGGAGCACTATATCCAGGAGGGTCTGAGACAATTACGAAAAGAGACGGATTATTTTGTCTTAAGTAAGGATCCTACCTGTGAGTTCCAAGAGGAACTCAAACAGCTTCTTGATGATGGTATTGAACTGGGTATCCTTGACAGGACTACCTCAGAATTTTTGCTAGTAGATTTCCCTAAGACTCCATATTTCCACCACTTACCTAAAACACACAAAACCCTAATTAACGTCCAGGGGCGGCCTATCGTGAGTGGGATTGATTCCCTCTTAGGCAATCTCTCAGAATGGTTAGATTCCATTCTTCAACCAATTGTAATGTCTCTCCATTCTTATGTGAAAGACACAAAACATATTCTGAATTTGATTGAGAAGATTGAATGGACGAAAGGGTCTAAATGGCTTACTGTCGATGCTGTTTCGCTATATTCTAGCATCCCGCATCAAGTGGGAGTACAAGCTATAGCATTTTTTCTTGAACAGGAGTCCAAATATGGTGAGACTTTCACTGAGTACATTTTAAGAGTCACCACCTTCTTACTTACACACAATTTTTTTAAGTTTGAGGAGGTTTACTATCTCCAAAGATGTGGGACCGCCATGGGAGCCAAATTTGCTCCGTCCTTTGCCAATTTATTCCTTGGGTGGTGGGAGTTTTACCACATCTTTGGGGATAGTAATCCCTATAAAGATTGTATCTCCTTTTATAGGAGGTACATTGACGACCTCCTTTTTGTGTGGACTGGTGACCAAACCAGCATCCCAAAATTCATTGATCATCTTAACTCTAATGAGATTGGCCTCAAGTTCACTTTTGAACTTAGTGACAGGTTTATTAACTATCTAGACCTTACATTGGAGGCCACGTCTATGGGCACGGTGAAATCTACGATTTACAGGAAGCCCATTTCGGGCAACTCCCTACTTTTGGGCACAAGCTGTCATCCGAAACATGTTCCCTTTGCTATAGCAAAGGGTGAATACACCAGGCTCAAGAGAAATTGTACTCTACAGACGGATTTTCTTAATGAATCTAAGGCCCTGGAAAGGAGATTGAGGGATAGAAATTATCCATCTAAGGCCATTAAAAAAGCCAGGGATCAGGTTCTAACCATTCCCAGGGAGAAACTTTTGGGTACCAAACAGCGCACAAGACAAGCCAGACAGGGAGTAACGTTTGTTACTACACATAGTGTCCAATATCCACAGGTATGTGACATTGTTCGCAAACATTTTCCATTGCTGTTGGCAGAGGACAAATTGGTGGACACGGTGAAAACTGGATTGAGATGTGCTTACAGAAAGAGCCCAACGCTAGGCTCTATCCTTTCACCCACACTGCTCAAGTCTGACAAGTCCAAACAAAGCTCATGGCTACAACATACTGGCATGTACAAGTGTGGGCATCGAAAGTGTAAACCCTGTGAATTTGTGAACATCACAAGGGATTTTACGAGTGAGAAGACTAAAAAACAATATCTGATCAGATCTTGTATGAACTGTAAGACGGAGTCAGTGGTCTACTTGATAGAGTGTACCTTGTGCAGAATCCAGTATATAGGACTCACTTCCCGTGACCTGAATACTAGGATAAGAGAACATTTGTCTTCATTCAAAACAAAGAGGGCATCAACTCCAATTGTCCAACACTTTGGGGTTTTTCACGATAACAATCTTCAGGGTTTTACCTGGTGTGCGATTGAAAAGGTAAACAGACCTCCTAGAGGTGGAGATGTGGAAACACTTCTCGCCAGACGCGAAGCTTTCTGGATTTTTACAATGGGCACCAGGGTGCCATATGGACTTAATTCCAGATATGATGTCTTAAATCTCTGGGAGTGATTATCAATTTCAGGGGTTATGGGGTTTCAGTACACTATACTAAACAATAATTATTCATAGAGGAATATTTCCCCTACGAATACCCCATCACATTTGATAACATTCTAACTTCCTTACCCTCCTATGTAGTTTCATCATTGCCATTATTACAAAGCTTGTCTCATTCCTTCCTACAGACACTATCCCACATATATTCTGTCTAGGACATTACTATTACCTTTGCAAAATATAGACACTATTGAATAGACCCATGTAACCAGATGGTTAAACTATCTATTTATTGTTACCCACAGGCAGAACTTTTTAAGTCTTTACAGGTTATTATTACACCTTTATCTAAACATTCATTTTGAGCTTGATTTTGAGTAAGGATTTTGTATCTTTTTCCTTGGTATAATCATTTTTTCGATATGAATTGTAAGGTACACATATTACTTACCCAAGGATTACTCACCAAATCAAGCTATAATAGAATTTGAGGTTACACTAGTTCTTTGCCCTTAGAATTATAGTCAGTTATATCAAACCTGGTAGCTTAATAATCAATTGAACCTAGGTTTCTTTATGTCATTCAGGAACCAGGGTGTATTGTTTTAACTCGAGGTCATCCCATCTCTTATGGGATATGTTGGAAATATAGCTTAAATTAGATTTATTTCCCCCCCCCTTCTCAGTAGCATTTATACATTTTTAATTTAATTTTGTAGGACACTGCCCCTTTAAGAGAGCAGTACCAGAATTTGCCCTCTTTATACTAATATATAGGTCTTTGAACTAAGCTTCATTGTTTGGTTTATAGGAGTCTACCCCTTTAACTATGAGTGTCGCCATTGATGAGACTGCCCCTTTAATCTAATGAGTGCAGTATGGTGCTACTCTCTACAGTATATTCCCGGGTTGACAATTGCCCTCCACACTGTATTTTACTTTGAGTTTGACATGTTTATTTATTTATTTATTTTTGTAGCTTATGAATGTTTTAGTCTTTTTTGGTAACCTGATTTGGTGGCTCTATAAACTATAAAAATTATACACATAGTGTTTGACATTTAATCACTCTGCATCTTCTATAACGTTGTATACCTACTTACGGATAGGTCACGTAGGGACATTCAATGTATATTAATTAACAGGTGTGTTAGGGTCTAGACTGAGGGCGTGTTTTTATTGTTAGCGAATCACATTTGTTTGAATCTGTTTTAAACAGGTGTGGGGCACAGCACTGTAGGCTATGACTACGGATCATTTCCGAAACATGTAAGCCGTTCAGTGCTGCGCCCTCAGCACCTTTCACTGTTTTGCTGTGTTTCACCAATTTTATCAAGAAATTAATAAAGGAACGTTTTTATATGCAGCTGGGTTTGTTCTCTTTGAAAATTTTATACTCATATAAAACATAAATATATATGCATATACTCATATAAAAACATAAATATATATGCATATACTCATATAAAAACATGCATATATATATATATATATATATATATATATATATATATATATATATATATATATGTATATACTCATATAAAACATACATCTATATGTATATACTCATATAAAAAACATAAATACATATATGTATATACTCATATAAAACATAAATATATATGTATATACTCATATAAAACATACATATATATGTATATACTCATATAAAACATAAATATATATGGATATACTCATATAAAACATACATATATATGTATATACTCATATAAAAACATAATATATATGTATTTTCTCATATAAAACATAAATATATATGTATATACTCATATAAAACATACATATATATGTATATACTCATATAAAACATACATATATATGTATATACTCATATAAAAACATACATATATATGTATATACTCGTATAAAAACATAAATATATATGTATATACTCATATAAAACATACATATATATATGTATATACTCATATAAAAAACATAAATATATATGTATATACTCATATAAAACATACATCTATATGTATATACTCATATAAAAAACATA
>NC_069502.1:1183496243-1183588743 GCF_027579735.1 Bombina bombina
CAGGGAGTGCAGAATTATTAGGCAAATGAGTATTTTGACCACATCATCCTCTTTATGCATGTTGTCTTACTCCAAGCTGTATAGGCTTGAAAGCCTACTACCAATTAAGCATATTAGGTGATGTGCATCTCTGTAATGAGAAGGGGTGTGGTCTAATGACATCAACACCCTATATCAGGTGTGCATAATTATTAGGCAACTTCCTTTCCTTTGGCAAAATGGGTCAAAAGAAGGACTTGACAGGCTCAGAAAAGTCAAAAATAGTGAGATATCTTGCAGAGGGATGCAGCACTCTTAAAATTGCAAAGCTTCTGAAGCGTGATCATCGAACAATCAAGCGTTTCATTCAAAATAGTCAACAGGGTCGCAAGAAGCGTGTGGAAAAACCAAGGCGCAAAATAACTGCCCATGAACTGAGAAAAGTCAAGCGTGCAGCTGCCAAGATGCCACTTGCCACCAGTTTGGCCATATTTCAGAGCTGCAACATCACTGGAGTGCCCAAAAGCAAAAGGTGTGCAATACTCAGAGACATGGCCAAGGTAAGAAAGGCTGAAAGACGACCACCACTGAACAAGACACACAAGCTGAAACGTCAAGACTGGGCCAAGAAATATCTCAAGACTGATTTTTCTAAGGTTTTATGGACTGATGAAATGAGAGTAAGTCTTGATGGGCCAGATGGATGGGCCCGTGGCTGGATTGGTAAAGGGCAGAGAGCTCCAGTCCGACTCAGACACCAGCAAGGTGGAGGTGGAGTACTGGTTTGGGCTGGTATCATCAAAGATGAGCTTGTGGGGCCTTTTCGGGTTGAGGATGGAGTCAAGCTCAACTCCCAGTCCTACTGCCAGTTTCTGGAAGACACCTTCTTCAAGCAGTGGTACAGGAAGAAGTCTGCATCCTTCAAGAAAAACATGATTTTCATGCAGGACAATGCTCCTTCACACGCATCCAAGTACTCCACAGCGTGGCTGGCAAGAAAGGGTATAAAAGAAGAAAATCTAATGACATGGCCTCCTTGTTCACCTGATCTGAACCCCATTGAGAACCTGTGGTCCATCATCAAATGTGAGATTTACAAGGAGGGAAAACAGTACACCTCTCTGAACAGTGTCTGGGAGGCTGTGGTTGCTGCTGCACGCAATGTTGATGGTGAACAGATCAAAACACTGACAGAATCCATGGATGGCAGGCTTTTGAGTGTCCTTGCAAAGAAAGGTGGCTATATTGGTCACTGATTTGTTTTTGTTTTGTTTGAAATGTATATTTGTGAATGTTGAGATGTTATATTGGTTTCACTGGTAAAAATAAATAATTGAAATGGGTATATATTTGTTTTTTCTTAAGTTGCCTAATAATTATGCACAGTAATAGTCACCTGCACACACAGATATCCCCCTAAAATAGCTATAACTAAAAGCAAACTAAAAACTACTTCCAAAACTATTCAGCTTTGATATTAATGAGTTTTTTGGGTTCATTGAGAACATGGTTGTTGTTCAATAATAAAATTAATCCTCAAAAATACAACTTGCCTAATAATTCTGCACTCCCTGTATATGTATATACTCATTTAAAACATACATATATATGTATATACTCATATAAAAACATACATATATATGTATATACTCATAAAAACATACATATATATGTATATAGTCATATAAAACATACATATATATATGTATATACTCATATAAAAAACATACATATATATGTATATACTCATATAAAACATACATCTATATGTATATACTCATATAAAAAACATAAATATATATATGTATATACTCATATAAAACATAAATATATATGTATATACTCATATAAAACATACATATATATGTATATACTCATATAAAACATAAATATATATGTATATACTCATATAAAAACATACATATATATATGTATATACTCATATAAAACATAAATATATATGTATATACTCATATAAAACATAAATATATATTTATATACTCATATAAAAACATAAATATATATGTATATACTCATATAAAAAAATACATATATATATGTATATACTCATATAAAAAAATACATATATATATGTATATACTCATATAAAACATAAATATATATGTATATACTCATATAAAAAAATACATATATATATGTATATACTCATATAAAACATAAATATATATGTATATACTCATATAAAAAAATACATATATATATGTATATACTCATATAAAACATACATCTATATGTATATACTCATATAAAAAACATAAATATATATATGTATATACTCATATAAAACATAAATATATATGTATATACTCATATAAAACATACATATATATGGATATACTCATATAAAACATAAATATATATGTATATACTCATATAAAAACATACATATATATGTATATACTCATATAAAACATAAATATATATGTATATACGCATATAAAACATAAATATATATATGTATATACTCATATAAAACATAGATATATATGTATATACTCATATAAAACATAGATATATATGTATATACTCATATAAAAACATACATATATATATATGTATATACTCATATAAAACATAAATATATATGTATATACTCATATAAAACATAAATATATATGTATATACTCATATAAAACATAAATATATATGTATATACTCATATAAAACATACATATATATGTATATACTCATATAAAACATAAATATATATGTATATACTCATATAAAAACATACATATGTATATACTCATATAAAACATAAATATATATGTATATACTCATATAAAAACATAAATATATATGCATATACTCATATAAAAACATGCATATATATATATATATATATGTATATACTCTTATAAAAACATGCATATATATGTATATACTCATATAAAACATAGATATATATGTATATGTTCATATACATACAGTGAGTGCAGAATTATTAGGCAAATGAGTATTTTGACCACATCATCCTCTTTATGCATGTTGTCTTACTCCAAGCTGTATAGGCTCGAAAGCCTACTACCAATTAAGCATATTAGGTGATGTGCATCTCTGTAATGAGAAGGGGTGTGGTCTAATGACATCAACACCCTATATCAGGTGTGCATAATTATTAGGCAACTTCCTTTCCTTTGGCAAAATGGGTCAAAAGAAGGACTTGACAGGCTCAGAAAAGTCAAAAATAGTGAGATATCTTGCAGAGGGATGCAGCACTTTTAAAATTGCAAAGCTTCTGAAGCGTGATCATCGAACAATCAAGCGTTTCATTCAAAAGAGTCAACATGGTTGCAAGAAGCGTGTGGAAAAACCAAGGCGCAAAATAACTGCCCATGAACTGAGAAAAGTCAAGCGTGCAGCTGCCAAGATGCCACTTGCCACCAGTTTGGCCATATTTCAGAGCTGCAACATCACTGGAGTGCCCAAAAGCACAAGGTGTGCAATACTCAGAGACATGGCCAAGGTAAGAAAGGCTGAAAGACGACCACCACTGAACAAGACACACAAGCTGAAACGTCAAGACTGGGCCAAGAAATATCTCAAGACTGATTTTTCTAAGGTTTTATGGACTGATGAAATGAGAGTGAGTCTTGATGGGCCAGATGGATGGGCCCGTGGCTGGATTGGTAAAGGGCAGAGAGCTCCAGTCCGACTCAGACGCCAGTAAGTTGGAGGTGGAGTACTGGTTTGGGCTGGTATCATCAAAGATGAGCTTGTGGGTCCTTTTCGGGTTGAGGATGGAGTCAAGCTCAACTCCCAGTCCTACTGCTAGTTTCTGGAAGACACCTTCTTCAAGCAGTGGTACAGGAAGAAGTCTGCATCCTTCAAGAAAAACATGATTTTCATGCAGGACAATGCTCCATCACACGCGTCCAAGTACTCCACATCGTGGCTGGCAAGAAAGGGTATAAAAGAAGAAAATCTAATGACATGGCCTCCTTGTTCACCTGATCTGAACCCCATTGAGAACCTGTGGTCCATCATCAAATGTGAGATTTACAAGGAGGGAAAACAGTACACCTCTCTGAACAGTGTCTGGGAGGCTGTGGTTGCTGCTGCACGCAATGTTGATGGTGAACAGATCAAAACACTGACAGAATCCATAGATGGCAGGCTTTTGAGTGTCCTTGCAAAGAAAGGTGGCTATATTGGTCACTGATTTGTTTTTGTTTTGTTTTTGAATGTCAGAAATGTATATTTGTGAATGTTGAGATGTTATATTGGTTTCACTGGTAAAAATAAATAATTGAAATGGGTATATATTTGTTTTTTGTTAAGTTGCCTAATAATTATGCACAGTAATAGTCACCTGCACACACAGATATCCCCCTAAAATAGCTATAACTAAAAACAAACTAAAAACTACTTCCAAAACTATTCAGCTTTGATATTAATGAGTTTTTTGGGTTCATTGAGAACATGGTTGTTGTTCAATAATAAAATTAATCCTCAAAAATACAACTTGCCTAATAATTCTGCACTCCCTGTATATATTTTAAATATGATGCGTGAGACTCCCTGCGCTGCGCTAGGTCCTTTGCCGTGCCTATTGGCATCAGAATGAGGCTTCTATTGGAGCCTATGGAAGCGTGCTCTCATGAGTGCAAAGCTTCCATTAAATGCGAACGCGAGGTCATGCTCGCATTGTGCTTTACCTGTAATTTCAGCACACATTTGCGTGCTCTGGTATTACTGAGTGGAGTGCAAATATCGTTCTTGCGAAAGCGCAATTTTGTGCTCCACTCGTAATCTAACCCTATATTTAATACTCCTAATTAAAAAAATAATTAATATACCAATACATTTTGTTAGTATATATTCCCTATTCTATACATTAGTTAGTGCATTCATTCAGATATTGGTCATGAATTTGCATTCATGACAAACCAAATGCACATCTCTAGAGATGTTGTGTCATGCAATATGGCGCGGTAATTTAATTGTGTTTTGTGCATTCGCAAAACCAATGTTACATACACAACATTTTGTGGATTCTTATTAAGTGAAAACATGTTTTGTGGAGATTTATCAAGTCTTGTGGAATTTGATCAAATGAAAAATGTAAATTATTGAGAATTTGGATTATAATCAACCAAACAGTACTAACAAGTGTTAAGTATAAATTAATGTGAAGCTGTTAATGAACTACTAACGCCTGCAAATAAATATCTGTTTTTATCAAATTTATCTTTTTGCTAATTCTTTCCCATGAATTTTTTTTCTACGTTTACTTGCTTTTTTTTATATACGTGATGGAAACTAACGCCTAGATTTAGAGTTCTGCTGCCAAAGGGGTGGGTTAGCTACGCTGGCTTTTTTCTGGCCGCACCTTTTAAATACCTCTGGTATTGAGAGTTCACAGAATGGCTGCGTTAGGCTCCAAAAAAGGAGCGTAGAGCATATTTACCTCAACTTTAACTCTCGATACCTGCAGTGCTTACGGACGGGGCCAGCTTCAAAAACGTGCTCGTGCACTATTCCCCCATAGAAAACAATGGGGCTGTTTGAGCTGAAAAAAAACCTAACACCTGCAAAAAAGCCGCATTCAGCTCCTAACGCAGCCCCATTGTTTGCTATGGGGAAACACTTCCTACGTCTGCACCTAACACCCTAACATGTACCCCGAGTCTAAACACCCCTAACCTTACACTTATTAACCCCTAATCTGCCGCCCCCGCTATCGCTGACCCCTGCATATTTTTTTTAACCCCTAATCTGCCGCTCCGTAAACCGCCGCTACTTACATTATCCCTATGTACCCCTAATCTGCTGCCCCTAACACCGCCGACCCCTATATTATATTTATTAACCCCTAATCTGCCCCCCACAACGTCGCCTCCACCTGCCTACACTTATTAACCCTTAATCTGCCGAGCGGACAGCACCGCTATTATAATAAAGTAATTAACCCCTAATCCGCCTCACTCCCGCCTCAATAACCCTATAATAAATAGTATTAACCCCTAATCTGCCCTCCCTAACATCGCCGACACCTAACTTCAAACATTAACCCCTAATTTGCCGACTGGAGCTCACCGCTATTCTAATAAATGTATTAACCCCTAAAGCTAAGTCTAACCTTAACCCTAACACCCCCTAAATTAAATATAATTTAAATCTAACGAAATAAATGAACTCTTATTAAATAAATTATTCCTATTTAAAGCTAAATACTTACCTGTAAAATAAATCCTAATATAGCTACATATAAATTATAATTATATCTTAGCTATTTTAGGATTTATATTTATTTTACAGGTAACTTTGTATTTATTTTAACCAGGTACAATAGCTATTAAATAGTTAAGAACTATTTAATAGTTACCTTGTTAAAATAATTACAAAATTACCTGTAAAATAAATCCTAACCTAAGTTACAATTAAACCTAACACTACACTATCAATAAATTATTTAAATACAATACCTACAAATAAATACAATGAAATAAACTAACTAAAGTACAAAAAATAAAAAAGAACTAAGTTACAAAAAATAAAAAAATATTTACAAACATTAGAAAAATATTACAACAATTTTAAACTAATTACACCTACTCCAAGCCCCCTAATAAAATAACAAAGCCCCCCAAAATAAAAAAATGCCCTACCCTATTCTAAATTACAAAAGTTCAAAGCTCTTTTACCTTACCAGCCCTGAACTGGGCCCTTTGCGGGACATGCCCCAAAGAATTCAGCTCTTTTGCCTGTAAAAAAAAACACATACAATACCCCCCCCCCAACATTACAACCCACCACCCACATACCCCTAATCTAACCCAAACCCCCCTTAAATAAACCTAACACTAAGCCCCTGAAGATCTTCCTACCTTATCTTCACCATACCAGGTTCACCGATCGATCCAGAAGAGCTCCTCCAATGTCTTGATCCAAGCCCAAGCGGGGGGCTGAAGATGTATATGATCCAGCTGAAGTCTTCACCCAAGCGGGAGCAGAAGAGGTCCATGATCCGGCTGAAGTCTTCATCCAAGCGGGAGCTGAAGAGGTCCATGACCCGGCTGAAGTCTTCTATCAACGGCATCTTCAATCTTCTTTCTTCCGGATCCATGTAGTTCATCCCGCCGACGCGGAACATCCATCTTCACCGATGACTTCCCGACGAATGACGGTTCCTTTAAGGGACGTCATCCAAGATGCCGTCCCTCGAAATCCGACTGGCTTATAGGATTCTATCAGCCAATCGGAATTAAGGTAGGAAAATTCTGATTGGCTGATGGAATCAGCCAATCAGAATCAAGTTCAATCCGATTGGCTGATTCAATCAGCCAATCAGATTGAGCTCGCATTCTATTGGCTGTTCCGAATACCAGAGGGAAGATCCCTTAGGCCTAGATTTAGAGTTGGGCGGTAGCCGTCAAAACCAGCGTTAGAGGCTCCTAACGCAGGTTTTTACCGCCCTCTGGTATTTGGAGTCAGTCATTAAAGGGTCTAACGCTCACTTTTCAGCCGCGACTTTTCCATACCGCAGATCCCCTTACGTCAATTGCGTATCCTATCTTTTCAATGGGATCTTCCTAACGCCGGTATTTAGAGTCGTGGCTGAAGTGAGCGTTAGAAATCTAACGACAAAACTCCAGCCGCAGAAAAAAGTCAGTAGTTAAGAGCTTTATAAACCGGCGTTAGCCCAGAAAGCTCTTAACTACTGTGCTCTAAAGTACACTAACACCCATAAACTACCTATGTACCCCTAAACAGAGGCCCCCACATCGCCGCCACTCGATTAATTTTTTTTAACCCCTAATCTGCCAACCGCCACCTACGTTATACTTATGTACCCCTAATCTGCTGCCACTAACACCGCCGACCCCTATATTATATTTATTAACCCCTAACCTGCCCCCCACAACGTCGCCCCCAGCTACCTACAATAATTAACCCCTAATCTGCCGACCGCAAAGCGCCGCTACTTACGTTATCCTTATGTACCCCTAATCTGCTGCCCCTAACACCGCTGACCCCTATATTATATTTATTAGCCCCTAATCTGCCCCCTCAACGTCGCCTCCACCTGCCTACACTTATTAACCCCTAATCTGCCGAGCGGATCTCACCGCTATATAATAAAGTTATTAACCCCTAATCTGCCTCACTCCCGCCTCAATAACCCTATAATAAATAGTATTAACCCCTAATCTGCCCTCCCTAACATCGCCGACACCTAACTTCAATTATTAACCCCTAATCTGCCGACCGAATCTCGCCGCTACTGTAATAAATGGATTAACCCCTAAAGCTAAGTCTAACCCTAACCCTAACACCCCCCTAAATTAAATATAATTTAAATCTAACGAAATAAATTAACTCTTATTAAATAAATTATTCCTATTTAAAGCTAAATACTTACCTGTAAAATAAACCCTAATATAGCTACAATATAAATTATAATTATATTATAGCTATTTTAGGATTTATATTTATTTTACAGGTAACTTTGTATTTATTTTAACCAGGTACAATAGCTATTAAATAGTTAAGAACTATTTAATAGCTAAAATAGTTAAAATAATTACAAAATTACCTGTAAAATAAATCCTAACCTAAGTTACAATTAAACCTAACACTAAACTATCAATAAATTAATTAAATAAAATACCTACAATTACCTACAATTAAACCTAACACTACACTATCAATAAATTAATTAAATACAATATCTACAAATAAATACAATGAAATAAACTAACTAAAGTACAAAAAATAAAAAAGAACTAAGTTACAAAAAATAAAAAAATATTTACAAACATCAGAAAAATATTACAATAATTTTAAACTAATTACACCTACTCTAAGCCCCCTAATAAAATAACAAAGACCCCCAAAATAAAAAAATGCCCTACCCTATTCTAAATTACAAAAGTTCAAAGCTCTTTTACCTTACCATGCCCCAAAGAATTCAGCTCTTTTGCCTGTAAAAAAACACATACAATACCCCCCCCCAACATTACAACCCACCACTCACATACCCCTAATCTAACCCAAACCCCCCTTAAATAAACCTAACACTAAGCCCCTGAAGATCTTCCTACCTTATCTTCACCATACCAGGTTCACCGATCGATCCAGAAGAGCTCCTCCGATGTCTTGATCCAAGCCCAAGCGGGGGGCTGAAGATGTCCATGATCCGGCTGAAGTCTTCATCCAAGCGGGAGCTGAAGAGGTCCATGATACGGCTGAAGTCTTCATCCAAGCGGGAGCTGAAGAGGTCCATGATCCGGCTGAAGTCTTCATCCAAGCGGGAGCTGAAGAGGTCCATGATACGGCTGAAGTCTTCATCCAAGCGGGAGCTGAAGAGGTCCATGATCCGGCTGAAGTCTTCTATCAACGGCATCTTCAATCTTCTTTCTTCCGGATCCATGTAGTTCATCCCGCCAACGCGGAACATCCATCTTCACCGACGACTACCCGACGAATGACGGTTCCTTTAAGGGACGTCATCCAAGATGGCGTCCCTCGAATTCCAATTGGCTGATAGGATTCTATCAGCCAATCGGAATTAAGGTAGGAAAATTCTGATTGGCTGATTGAATCAGCCAATCAGAATCAAGTTCAATCCGATTGGCTGATCCGATCAGCCAATCAGATTGAGCTCGCATTCTATTGGCTGATTGAGCTCGCATTCTATTGATTCTGATTGGCTGATTCCATCAGCCAATCAGAATTTTCCTACCTTAATTCCGATTGGCTGATAGAATCCTATCAGCCAATCGGAATTCGAGGGACGCCATCTTGGATGACGTCCCTTAAAGGAACCGTCATTCGTCGGGAAATCGTCGGTGAAGATGGATGTTCCGCGTCGGCGGGATGAACTACATGGATCCGGAAGAAAGAAGATTGAAGATGCCGTTGATAGAAGACTTCAGCCGGATCATGGACCTCTTCAGCTCCCGCTTGGATGAAGACTTCAGCCGGATCATGGACCTCTTCAGCTCCCGTTTGGATGAAGACTTCAGCCGGATCATGGACATCTTCAGCCCCCCGCTTGGGCTTGGATCAAGACATTGGAGGAGCTCTTCTGGATCGATCAGTGAACCTGGTATGGTGAAGATAAGGTAGGAAGATCTTCAGGGGCTTAGTGTTAGGTTTATTTAAGGGGGTTTGGGTTAGATTAGGGGTATGTGGGTGGTGGGTTGTAATGTTGGGGGGGGGGTATTGTATGGTTTTTTTTTTACAGGCAAAAGAGCTGAATTCTTTGGGGCATGCCCCGCAAAGGGCCCTGTTCAGGGCTGGTAAGGTAAAAGAGCTTTGAACTTTTGTAATTTAGAATAGGGTAGGGCATTTTTTTATTTTGGGGGGCTTTGTTATTTTATTAGGGGCTTAGAGTAGGTGTAATTAGTTTAAAATTGTTGTAATATTTTTCTAATGTTTGTAAATATTTTTTTATTTTTTTGTAACTTAGTTCTTTTTTATTTTTTGTACTTTAGTTAGTTTATTTCATTGTATTTATTTGTAGGTATTGTATTTAAATAATTTATTGATAGTGTAGTGTTAGGTTTAATTGTAACTTAGGTTAGGATTTATTTTACAGGTAATTTTGTAATTATTTTAACTAGGTAACTATTAAATAGTTCTTAACTATTTAATAGCTATTGTACCTGGTTAAAATAAATACAAAGTCACCTGTAAAATAAATATAAATCCTAAAATAGCTAAGATATAATTATAATTTATATTGTAGCTATATTAGGATTTATTTTACAGGTAAGTATTTAGCTTTAAATAGGAATAATTTATTTAATAAGAGTTCATTTATTTCGTTAGATTTAAATTATATTTAACTTAGGGGGGTGTTAGGGTTAAGGTTAGACTTAGCTTTAGGGGTTAATACATTTATTAGAATAGCGGTGAGCTCCAGTCGGCAGATTAGGGGTTAATGTTTAAAGTTAGGTGTCGGCGATGTTAGGGAGGGCAGATTAGGGGTTAATACTATTTATTATAGGGTTATTGAGGCGGGAGTGAGGCGGATTAGGGGTTAATAACTTTATTATAATAGCGGTGCGGTCCGCTCGGCAGATCAAGGGTTAATAAGTGTAGGCAGGTGGAGGCGACATTGTGGGGGGCAGATTAGGGGTTAATAAATATAATATAGGGGTCAGCGGTGTTAGGGGCAGCAGATTAGGGGTACATAGGGATAATGTAAGTAGCGGCGGTTTACAGAGCGGCAGATTAGGGGTTAAAAAAAATATGCAGGGGTCAGCGATAGCGGGGGCGGCAGATTAGGGGTTAATAAGTGTAAGGTTAGGGGTGTTTAGACTCGGGGAACATGTTAGGGTGTTAGGTGCAGACGTAGGAAGTGTTTCCCCATAGCAAACAATGGGGCTGCGTTAGGAGCTGAACGCAGCTTTTTTGCAGGTGTTAGGTTTTTTTTCAGCTCAAACAGCCCTATTGTTTCCTATGGGGGAATCGTGCACGAGCACGTTTTTTAAGCTGGCCGCGTCCGTAAGCACCGCTGGTATCGAGAGTTGAAGTTGTGGTAAATATGCTCTACGCTCCTTTTTTGGAGCCTAACGCAGCCATTCTGTGAACTCTCAATACCAGTGGTATTTAAAAGGTGCGGCCAGAAAAAAAGCCAGCGTAGCTAACGCACCCCTTTGGCCGCAAAACTCTAAATCTAGGCTATAATTTGCTGTCCATACCATTTGAATTAATTGACTAATGTAATTTTACTTGATATTTGATTGCAATTTAAGCTCCACTGATGTATTCTGTAAGTATACTATACTGAATTAAACTGGAAATCTTTCAGTTTACATGACTGTTTAGCTGACAGATTATTGGAGGGTCCATTAGTTCTGTTTCTCTGCTGACAACAAAAATCTATATGTATTCCTGTGCTTTTGCCATTGAGGGGCCTTTAAAAAAAATGCAGCGTCTGGGAGACATCCTACAAAGGAAAGCTCAAGGTCAGTGGAAAAAACTCAGCAAATATCTTTTTCTGTTGACTAAAAGAGTCATATTCAGCAGACGCCACAGCATCAGGCATTCTTTAGAAGGTTAAAATGGTGGGGACACTTGGGTTATATTTTACTTATAATAAACAAACTCATTTGGAAAACAAAATTGAAAAATGTATATATGGCATACGTAGAATATTAAAAATATTAATAACACAAATTAACTGAATTATATTTAAAAAAGAAACATTAATAGACATGAGGCTAAACGTCTGTGTAAAAGATCATCAAAATAGTAACATCAAAAGAAAGTTAAACAACTAAGACTTGAATTGGGCTATACAAATCTAAAAAGAGTTCACAGAAGTGATATGGCTGCAGTTTTCTGTTTTTGTATCGTTTTCATAGCGAAAGAGTAATAATTGAATATAAAACTTCAGATAGTTCTGTCATGAGGGTACAGATTCCAGTGATAAAATCTAAATTCCAGATTTTACAATAACTAAGGCTGCAGATGGTGCTTAAATCCTAGTGTTTTTGAAATGCTAGGATTAACCAATGCTATAAATAAAAGGGGACTTTCATTCATGAGGTATAATAAACTTCATTCTGAAAGTTCCTTGACTTGCCTGCATGTTTAGGCTGAACTGAGTGCCACTGGCCACCCACGGCAAAACGCTCTTTTCCCACTGAGGTGATGTTTCCAACTCTAAGACATAATGCCAATTGGCTACCATGGCTATAGGCCAAGAGGTGGAAAGTCACCTCATTAAAAATATACTGTATTGCCAAGGGTGACTGTAGGCTGAAAGTCCCCTTTATTTATAGCACTGGTAAATTCTATCATTTAAAAAAATGCTAGAATATACCATAACTTTAAAGGGTTACTAAACCCACATTTTTTTCTTTAATGCTTCAGATAGAGCATGCAATTTTAAGCAACTTTCTAATTTACTCCTATTATAATTTTTTCTTCATTCTATTGCTATCTTTATTTAAAAAGCAGAAATGTAAAGCTTAGGAGCTGACCCATTTTTGGTTCTAAACCTGGGTTACACTTGTTTACTGATGGCTAAATGTAGCCACCAATAAGCAAGCACTATTCAGGGTTCTGAACCTAAAATGGGCCGGCTCCTAAGCTTTACGTTCCTGCTTTTTAAATAAAGATAGCAATAGAACGAAGAAAAATTTATAATAAGAATAAAATAGAAAGTTGCTTAAAACTACATGCTCAATCTGAATCATGAAAAAAAATTGGGTTTAGTATTCTTTAAAGGATTAGTCAGAGGGTCTAATAACTGTAATACCTGGAATTTTAATAAGCACCATGGGCCCGATCCGATATGCAGCGTCGCCCGCAAAAGCCGGCGACGCCAAATTTTGCACGGGTTTGGTATCACATATACGGCATAACATAGAAGTTACGTTCGTATATTTCTACCTTCAGCCGTAGTTTTTTTTACCCATAGACTGGTATACCAAACCCGCGCAGTTTGGAATCCAATATACAGCGTAAGGACTTACGTGGCGAAAATGGAGAAATCTTACTCCATTTTCACCTCGCCACAAATTGCAGGTGTAGTAAGCCTTACGCTGAGTATTGGAGCCCCGTAACTCCCTAAAGTGCCTGCAAAATAAAACCTAACACCTAACACGTGCGCAATGTCTATCTACCTGTCAACCGCAAACCCCCGCCGCAATCCCTAATAAAGTGTTTAACCCCTAAACCGACCCCGGCGCCAGCTACATTAAATGTCTAACCCCCTAATGTGATCCCCCTACAACGCCGCCACCTATATTAAAATTATTACCCCCTAATGTGAGCCCCCTACACCGCCGCCACCTACATTAAAGTGATAACCCCCTAATGTGAGCCCCCTACACTGCCGCCACCTACATTAAAGTGCTAACCCCCTAATGTGAGCCCCTACCCCGCTGCCACCTATTTTAACTACATTACCCCCAATGTGATCCCCCTACCCCACCACCACCTATATTAAAATTATTAACCCCTAATCTAATCCCCCTACACCGCTGCCACCTATATTAAAATTATTAACCCCTAATCTAATCTCCTACACCGCCGCCACCTATATTAAATATATTAACCACTAAACCTAAGTCTAACCCTAACACCCCCTAACGTAATTATTATTAAAATAAATCTAAATAATATTAATAATATTAACTCATTTATTCCTATTTAAATCTAAATACTTACCTATAAAATAAACCCTAAGATAGCTACAATATAATTAATAATTACATTGTAGCTATTTTAAGGTTTATATTATTTTTACAGGTAACTTGGTATTTTAACTAGGTACAATAGCTATTAAATAGTTAATAACTATTTAATAGCTACCTAGTTAAAATAATTACCAAATTACCTGTAAAATAAATCCTAACCTAAGTTACAAACACACCTACACTATCAATAAATTAATTAAATAAACTACAACTATCTAAACTAAAATGTAATTAAATACACTAAACTATACTACAAAAAACCCCACTAAATTACAAAAAATAAAAAAGATTACAAGAATTTTAAGCTAATTACACCTAATCTAAGCCCTCTAATAAAATAACAAAGCCTCCCAAAATAAAAAAATGTCCCTACCCTAAACTAAATTACAAAAGTAATCAGCTCTATTACCAGCCCTTAAAAGGGCCTTTTGTGGGGCATTGCCCCAAAGTAATCAGCTCTTTTACCTGTAAAAAAAAAAAAAGAACAACTCCCCCATTACAACCCACCACCCACACACCCCTACTCTAAAACCCACCCGATCCCCCCTTAAAAAAACCTAAGTCTAACCCCCAAGTGGTCCTTACCTGTCCTGAAGACCGGCGGATAAGGTCCTGTTCCAGGCGGAGAAGTCTTCTTCCAGGCGGTAACCTCTTCTTCTTCCAGGAACCAGCCAGCACAAAGCGGAGGAGTTGAAGACTGATGACCGCGGAGCTGAAGACCGTCCTCTCTGGAACTGAAGACCAGCGATGCAGGAACTGAAGATCGGCGATGCTGGAACTGAAGACCGCAGAGCCATGGAGCGTGGAGGATCCTCTTCATATGATCGCAGCTGTACACTGAATAGGAATTCAAAGTACGTGATTAAAAATGGCGTCCCTTGAATTCCTATTGGCTGATTTGAGCCTTCAAATTCAAATCAGCCAATCGGATGAGAGCTACTTTAATTCTATTGGCTGATTTGAATAGTCAACAGAATAAGAGCTACTGTAATTCTATTGACTGATTAGCATAGCCAATAGAATTACAGTAGCTCTTATTCTATTGGCTATTCAAATCAGCCAATAGAATTAAAGTAGCTCTCATCCGATTGGCTGATTTGAATTTGAAGGCTCAAAAAAGCCAATAGGAATTCAAGGGACGCCATTTTTAATTGCCTTTTAAGGGCAATGGGGAGCTTAGGTTTTTTTTAGTTAGTATTTTATTTAGGGGGTTGGTTGTGTGGGTGGTAGGGTGGTAGGTTTACTGTTGGGGGGTTGTAAAATAAAAATAAACCCTAAGCTAGATACAATGTAACAGTTATAGTGTAGCTAGCTTAGGGTTTATTTTACAGGTAAGTATTTAGTTTTAAATAGGAATTATTTAGTTATTAATAGTAGGTTTTATTTAGATTTATTTTAATTACATTAAAATTAGTGGATGTTAGGGTTAGGGTTAGACTTAGTGTTAGGTTTAGGGGTTAATAAATGTAGGAAGGTGGCGGCGATGTTAGTGACGGCAGATTAGGGGTTAATAATATTTAACTAATGTTTGTGAGGTGGGAGTGCGGTGGTTTTGGGGTTAATATGTTTATTATGGTGACGGCGATGTCCAGAGCGGTAGATTAGGGGTTAATAATATATAAACAATTTAATGTAGGTGTCGGCGATGTCAGGGGCTGCAGATTAAGGGTTAATAAGTGTAAGATTAGGGGTGTTTAGACTCAGGGTTCATGTTAGGGTGTTAGGTGTAAACATAAATTTTATTTCCCCATAGGAATCAATGGGGCTGCGTTACTGATTTTTACGCTGCTTTTTTGCATGTGTTAGACTTTTTCTCAGCGAGCACGTATGACCAGCTCACCGCTGACTTAAGCAGCGCTGGTATTGAAGTGAAGTGTGGAGCAAAATTTTGCTTTACGCTCAATTTTTGTCTTTTAACGTTGTAAAAACCTGTAATACCAGCGCTGTATGTAAGTGAGCGGTGAGAGAAAACTGCTCGTTAGCACCGCATAGCCTCTAGCGCAAAACTCGTAATCTAGCCGTATGTAAGTGTAAACCACAATACAAAATGTTTATTTATGAACTTTTATGTAAATTAAATATAATAATAAGTTAAATAAAGTTCCTTTTAATAAATAAATAAATAAAGTGCTTATAAGTAATATATACCTGTTCTACTGGTGAATGGTGCTCTAAAAATTAAATTATATATATTATATTAAAGCTGTAATTGTAATATCTTTAATCAAGCCCCTTTGTCCAAATGACAGCATGAGTGAATAACATTTTAAACTGTTTAACATAAGTTAATGTTTGTATTATTATTATTCACCTAGATTACGAGTTTTGCGTTAACAGGGGTGCGGTGCTACCGAGCAGTTTATGCTCACCGCTCACTTGCAGACAACGCTGGTATTATGGATTTTTACAAACCCGGCGTTAGCCGCAAAAAAGTGAGGAATCAATGGGGGAGAGCCGGCTGAAAAATAACCTAACACCTGCAAAAAAGCAGCGTTCAGCTTCTAACGCAGCCCCATTGATTCCTATGGGGAAAAACATTTTATGTCTACACCTAACACCCTAACATGAACCCCGAGTCTAAACACCCCTAATATTACACTTATTAACCCCTAATCTGCTGCCCCCTACATCGCCGACACCTACATTATATTATTAACCCCTAATCTGCTGCTCCGGACACTGCTGCCACCTACATTATACTTATTAACTCGTAATCTGCCGCCCCCAATCTCACCGCGACCAAACTACATTTATTAACCCCTAATCTGCCGCCCACAACGTCGCTGCAACTATATTAAATGTATTAACCCTAACCCTAACACCCCCTAACTTAAATTTAATTTTAATAAATCTAAATAAAATTATTATCATTCACTTAATAATTTCTATTTAAAACTAAATACTTACCTGAAAAATAAACCCTAAGATAGCTACAATATAACTAATAGTTACATTGCAGCTAGCTTAGGGTTTATTTTTATTTTATAGGCAACTTTGTATTTATTTTAACTAGGTACAATAGCTATTAAATAGTTATTAACTATTTAATAACTACCTAGTTAAAATAAAGACAAATGTACCTGTAAAATTTGTTAGGCCAGCACCATTATTGTGCAATTAAAGTGCTACACCTTTGAACAACATAAACATACAAATCTTCAATTTGACCACATAAAGTCCCTAGAGACACTATCGCAGGGGTAAGCATTGACAGCAGTGGTATGATTACCTACAAAAAGTAAAACCATTTATTAAATGAGCACTATTACTGTACCCATAGAGCACCACTCCATTTAGCAACATAAAAATAATATACGCATAGTTGATTTGACCCATGTAGACCCTAAACATAGACTAGCAATAAGGCAAAAGGTATTTGAAGCACTATCACTGGGGTATACATAAACACCCACGGTAACCTAATAGTAGCAAGAGTCATACCAGATGGTCAGCAAGACAACAAAGTTGGGCACAGATGAGGGAGAGAGAGGTGATGAGTACACAAAAGAATACACACAGTCAATCAGTAGAACAAAGCAAAGTCTAATTGTACAAAGCCTGATAAAACAGCCACTGGTTGGCTGAGAAACGCGTTGCTAACATTTTATTATCTTTTTAAATAAAATAAGTTTTTTATACTTACTACTTGCTGCCATACATTTCCTTTATTCAACCTTCACTTTTCCTGGATTGCTGGGAGTTCCTGTTTGCCTAACTTCAGTCTACTGGGTGACTGTTTAAACCCAGTTCACTTCTATTGCACCAAGGGAGGTGCTCCACCAAATGCGATTGCAAATCTTTATATGCCACACCTCTCCTGTCTAAACAATACTAGGCCATATTGGCACCTTGTTTTTTGTTTTTATCACCAACAGATCACTGAACATCTACCGGAGGTCAGTCTGCTGGGTGACTGAATTAGATCCCAGCCAGCTCCATCTGCACCACTAGGGGTGCTTCATTCAATGTGAGTGTATTTATTATACACACAATTCACGATTGTATCAAACAATATTGGGCCATGTGGCGCTTATGTCTCTTTATGTTATCTACAGATCAATGATTCTGGATCGTGGCCTTGATCCCCTACAGACAGCTGCCTTGACCTGAAATAATTTAAGATTTATGGTGACATCTTTAATATATATGGGACATTATTACTATTATTGCTATTTTTAATTGAGATATTTTCATACTATTACAGTATTTAATTTATATAATTGAACCTGTATAATTTGCTCAGCTGAACTTGTCTGTGCCCAATGAGACATTACGGTTGTGATTATTGTGAAACACATGAACAGATAAGAACATAAACTACAAAGTCTGACATACAGGTTAGTTGATGCCTAATCAGGAATGTCCTATTTTTGTTTGGATGATGGATTTTTTGTACAGAGAGGAGAGTGTTACAGGTGTTGCAGCTCCCACACTTAAAACAGCCCATTTTGTTGGTTTGTAGCCAGGTATCTTGTCTCTTCCAAAGGTCCGTTTTCATTAAAAATGATTTGAGACTATGTCCTCATTTGTAGAGCATTCTGGGAGGCAGTGTACCCATCAATGGGAGGCTGGGGTACTCATTGATCAATGGCCAATTTTTACTTATTGATTATATATATATATATAGGAATATGTAATAACATTATTATTATCACTTATTTGTAGGGCACCAACAGATTCCCCAGCGCTATATAACTAGATATCCATAGGAATAAATATTCAAAATTATATAGAACATTTTCCCCTATGTGAAGAATATTGGAATGTAAAAACACACATACAAAATATATATTTTTATTGTTTTGAGGAATTTTAGTGGAAAGGGTTCCAATGTGTGTGTGTGTGTGTGTGTGTATGTATGTTTTAGGACTCTTACCTAGAGGACCCCTTCTTGGCGTCCCAGGTGGAGAGATGCTGAGATCAGTCTAAAGCTGCTATGCTGCAACTCCCTAGGTGTGTGTCGCCGCGGCTTCCTAGGATCTAAAGAGCCATTCTGTTGATTACAGGAACTCCCACCTGGAAGTGTGGGAGTTCCTTTAAAAGTGCAATCAGCCCTTCAGTCCCTGCTGAGTTACTGCCCTATACAGAACATACTTCTCTGGCTCCTGCTCCTGAGACTTGACTTGCGTGCTGCGATTCCTGTATACAGTATGTTCTACTTGCTCCTGAGACTTAGCATACTTGTTGTACCTGTGTATGCCTACCTTGCTCCTGAAGCCAAGCATCTCTGCTGTGATACCTGTGTATGCTTACCTTGCTTCTGAAGACAAGCTTCTCTGCTGTGATACCTGTGTATGCCTACCTTGCTCCTGAAGCCAAGCATCTCTGCTGTGATACCTGTGGATGCTTACCTTGCTCCTGAAGCCAAGCATCTCTGCTGTGATACCTGTGTATGCTTACCTTGCTTCTGAAGACAAGCATCTCTGCTGTGATACCTGTGTATGCTTACCTTGCTTCTGAAGACAAGCATCTCTGCTGTGGTACCTGTGTATGCTTACCTTGCTCCTGAAGCCAAGCATCTCTGCTGTGATACCTGTGTATGCTTACCTTGCTTCTGAAGACAAGCATCTCTGCTGTGATACCTGTGTATGCCTACCTTGCTCCTGAAGCCAAGCATCTCTGCTGTGATACCTGTGGATGCTTACCTTGCTCCTGAAACCAAGCACCTCTGCTGTGATACCTGTGTATGCTTACCTTTCTCCTGAAGCCAAACATCTCTGCTGTGATACCTGTGTATGCTTACCTTGCTCCTGAAGCCAAGCATCTCTGCTGTGATACCTGTGTATGCTTACCTTGTTCCTGAAGCCAAGAATCTCTGCTGTGATACCTGAGTATGCTTACCTTGCTCCTGAAGCCAAGCATCTCTGCTGTGATACCTGTGGATGCTTACCTTGCTCCTGAAGCCAAGCATCTCTGCTGTGATACCTGTGTATGCTTACCTTGTTCCTGAAGCAAAGCATCTCTGCTGTGATAACTGTGTATGCTTACCTTGTTCCTGAAGCCAAGCATCTCTGCTGTGATACCTGTGTATGCTTACCTTGCTCCTACAGCCAAGCATCTCTGCTGGGATACCTGTGTATGCTTACCTTGTTCCTGAAGCCAAGCATCTCTGCTGTGATACCTGTGTATGCTTACCTTACTCCTGAAGCCAAGCATCTCTGCTGTGATACCTGTGGATGCTTACCTTGCTCCTGAAGCCAAGCATCTCTGCTGTGATACCTGTGTATGCTTACCTTGCTCCTGAAGTCAAGCATCTCTGCTGTGATACCTTTGTATGTTTACCTTGCTCCTGAAGCAAAGCATCTCTGCTGTGATACCTGTGTATGCTTACCTTGCTCCTGAAGCCAAACATCTCTGCTGTGATACCTGTGTATGTTTACCTTGCTCCTGAAGCAAAGCATCTCTGCTGTGATACCTGTGTATGCTCTCCTGGATCCTGAAACCAAGCAGGCTTACCTTGATACCCACCTATGTTCACCTTGCTTTTAAAACCAAGCATACTTACCTTGATACCCATGTATGTTCACCTTGCTCTTTAAACCAAGCATACTTACCTTGATACTCACGTATGCTCACCTTGCTCTTGAAACCAAGCATACTTACCTTGATACCCATGTATGTTCACCTTGCTCTTTAAACCAAGCATACTTACCTTGATACCCATGTATGCTTACCTTGCTCCTAAAACCAAGAACCCCTCCTGTGATAACTGTGTATGCTTATCTGCATCATGAAAGCCGAATCCTCACCAACAGTGCTCACTGGGTAGTCTTTGCTTGTTGAAAGACTTGTGCTTATACTTTGGGTATTCTATTCTTTTTTTCCCAACTCCAGAATATTGGTGTTTATAATTTTGCTTTAGAAAAGTATTCACAAGAAAATACTTTCTTTGTCCTGTGTCTCTATTCCTGCATACTGAGTTCCTCACACTTCCCCTCACAGTATATATATATATATATATATATATATATATATATATATATATATATATATATATATAATTATATGTGTATATATGTATGTATATACACATATAAATACATAAATACACACACATAGTATGTGTATATATATATATATATATATATATATATATATACCTGGGATCTTACAATAACACAGTCTTTAAAGCTGAAAACACCACACAAGATTGTAGCTTTATAAAAATAAAGTACATTTATTAACAGGTCTGGCAAAAACAAGCAAAATATACATAAAGAAAACAAAAGAGGCTTGCTCCACTGAGCACTTACTAACAAGTACAACTGACTACAATAAGTTGTTTTTTTACAAAAATAAATGCACAGACCTTTCAAACTTTGTTTTTCCTTTTAGAAATAATATCTCTCAGGAAAGTGTTGCAGTACCCCTTCTGCTGGCATTCTGCCTCTGTATCACTGACTGGCAGTGGAGGCTCCTCTATAGGAGCACTTGAGCACGTGAACCCCCTGACCCCTGATGCCCCCTGACCCCTGATGAACAAAAAAACAAAACAAAAAAAAAAGAGTGAGAAATAAAAAAAATAATTAAATTTTTACATTTTATGCTGATTAAATAAAAAAAATTCTCCAGGCTCCACTGCAGTTTTAAGGAAAAACATTAAAATTGCCTTTAAAATTGCCTTATTTAGGCTGAAAGTGGAATGGGCATTTGCCTAATACTTCTATGTATCACACACGATGTGCAGTGCGATAGGTAGAAGTATAGGCAAAAGCTCTTTCCACTTTAAAGCTGAATTGACAGCAGCGCCACCTACAGGCCAGCCCATAGGTCTCCTAACCGCACAGCTCTTAGTGTGCGAGAGCCAGCTGTCACGTGACACTCGCACACTAAGAGCTGTGTGTGTGGAGGCAGTGGCGTTACTAGGGGGGTGTGGCCCGCACCGGGTGACACTTTCAGGAGGGGTGGCCTCTTAGATCAGAATCCGACATGTTTAATGTGAACTTGAAGCCTTAACAGCAAGTGGTACATCAAGCATCGGCAGACACTGGCCCATCCCTCCTCTCCCCCCTGCAGACATCAAGGAAGCGCGGCAATGTCGTGGAGCAGAAGGTATGGGGGTTTATTTGTGATAAGGACCTTGGAGTAGTAATAAGGATGCACAAATAAGTGAATGTTTCAGCACAATTTTTTTTTTTTTACTTTTTTTTTTTACTTTTTTTTTTAATTTGCGGCCCCCCCTGCGGCCCCCCTTCATCTGTCTACTACTACATTACTCCTCCCTCCAGACTGAGTAAAGTTTTAAATCAGATCGTTGCCATGGGTTACCATGGCAATGCTCTGAAACATTTCCTGCTTAGCGGGAAAGAAGAAGGAGAGCTGCTGCAGCTGACACCAGCCAGTCACCATGTCCACATTGCCCAGGGTTACTGGTAAGAGTGAACTGCTAAGCTAAGATGTTCATAATCAAATAATATCCCAGAGATAGATCCCTTTGTGTACTAGGAGGCAAGTTTCTTGAGGGATTAATTAATAAAAATGCAGGCCCACCAAAATAAACAAAGGAAATGTTTCTACCAAACTATTAAAATATATATATATATATATATATATATATATATATATATATATATATATATATATATATATATATATATATAGTAAAGTAGAAATAACTGCAACATCCAAAATGTTTCAAAGTAAATTGTTTAAGCCTTTAAATATTGAAACAAAGTTCTGATTCCGGAGGGTACAGTATTCATTAACCAATATGAAACAAAAGTACTGATCCAATAGAGGTTCCCCCTACACACGCCCTGTGCATTTAATAGAAGACAGCAAGTAACAGCCCAGTAATGCAGTGTTTCACAGCTCTAGAGCATAGCAGGTTTATGTATATTTAAACTACACACAGGTATAAGGTAAACAATCAGGGGGAAACCGTGTTCCCAGGAGGCACTACCGCCTCAACTCACCACCCCACGGGTGCACCGATTGACCTCTTGTCTGGTGTGTATATTCAGCGTCCCTTAGGCATCAAAACTCTAGAGCTGGCTTATCCAAACAGCTGTGGCGTCTTCGGCAGAGCGTCCCACTATGCGGGAGGGGGTGTGTTCCGATCCTCTGACATCATGTGGTTTCCGTAAACCAATTGGAGAAGAGATCTGTATTACTTGAAAAAAGGCCTCCGTGAACTTTGGAGCTTAGAGTCCTTAGACCGTTACTGCAGCCCAGTAAAGTGCTCAGCAAAAGGAAGAATTTTGCAGACAACGGTCAATATAGATAAAACTTCATCTTTATTGTAGAAAACATTAAAACACTCCAGGGGTCATCACAAGTACACAACACGAGTGTCCGCTAACATGTTTCGGCCCTCAGGCCGTAATCATAGCTAAAGGACTGTGCACCTGTGTTTCTTAAAAAGCAACAGGAACTCTTTGATTGGTTTAAAATTGAAGGCGTGTTGTGTAAAGGTTAACCCTTTGGGAACCAACTTTAATTTACATACATATATGAATGTGTATATTGCCCTTCTAAGAATTAAATCTAATCAATACTAGGTAACCGACGTTATTGCATAAATTACTATACTACTTGCTCATATACAATGTAGAGATTTAAGATGAACTTAGTAAATAAAACATTAGATATTAAAATAATAATGTTGATGTTAACCCTTTAAGTTCATAGTAGAATAAATAATTCTATAGTTCCTATACGATATTTATCGACAGGTTAATCTCACTAGTATACACTTTAAAAAAAATTCAAGAAGTATGTTTCTTAATCGTCTATTGGTATAACCTAAAGAATTGGGAAGAATAATAATAATAATAATCTAAACTGTACTCAACTAGATTATTATCCTAGACTGTACTTGACTAATGTGACTAAGAAATGTGAACAAAGATTTATATCTAGAACATTCCATATAAAATCCGAAAAATTAATTAAGTGTTTAAATTTATCAGACAAAGAGGATAGAGATCAGAAAGCTGTTGGTATTGGATTTATTATAGGTAGACCTTTTATGGTGAACCTAATGTGGTGTAATACAGGGAACCAGGGGCTCTTAAAGATGTTTAAAGATGCTGTAATATGAACTGAAACATGGGCATTTACTGAACACATTATTAGGAGAGCATAGACAGACCACTGCAGAAGAGGGAAGGGATATTACTCCCAAAAATTGATCAAATCATATTCCGAATTTAGACCCTTCGGTACACGCGTTTGTAATTTAAAAATCCAGAACATTTCCCTCTTCTGCAGTAGTCTGTCTCTATTGCCCCCTCTAGGCGGACAAAACACTCTCTCAATGGCCTGCCACCTAAGTGTTTCCACACTTTTTTGGTGGTATTTCGCAAAGTGCTGCACCAAGGGAGTAGACGCAACACCTGCCTGGATTGTGGACAAGTGATTTCGGATACGTACTTTTACCTCGGTGGTCGTGAGCCCAACGTATTGTAGGTGGCAACTAGTGCAACTCAGGGCATAAACTACATACGTGGAGGTACATTTGAGGCAAGACTGTATGGAATAAACCTCTCCAGTAACTTCAGATCTGACACTATCAGACTGTATTACATATTCACACACCCTACATTTATTTAGGCACTTGAAGGTGCCTTTATGGGTCAGCCAGGAACTTTGTCCCCTGTCAGTTTTAGGGAGAACAGAGGGAGACAGTAAGTTACCAAGTGTAGTTGTTTTTCTATAGGAACAGCGCAGACCTTGAGCAATACAATGCTCCAGTTTGTCATCAGCCGCCAAAAATTAAAAATGTTTTTTAATAATTTTACATATATCGGCATATTCCTGACTGTATTCAGTGACAAAGGTCACTCCCTTATGTTCAGCTTTAGACTTAATACCATCCCTGTTTAGAACCGCAGACCTTTCTAGAGGATCCACTTGGCTTCTAGCCTTTCTAATTACTTTTGTATTATATCCTCTGTTCTTCAACCTTTTGGTTAAATCGTCACACTGTTCAGCACATTTTTCTGGCAATGAACAGTTACGTTTAACCCGAATGAACTGGCCTTTAGCCACAGCAAAAGGTACATGTCTAGGGTGGCAGCTACTTGCGTGCAAGAGGGTGTTACCCGTTATGGGCTCCCTATATATTTCTGTCTCAACCTTTCCATCCGTTGTACCTATAATAGTGATGTCCAAGTAATTTATCACATTATCCTGTAGATCACAGGTGAACTCAATTCCAATGTTATTGGAATTCAAGTATGTGACAAAGGACATGAACTGTGACTCACTTCCACTCCACACGAGGAGTAGGTCATCTATATAGCGGCCGTAAAAATAAATATATTCTCTGAAGGGGTTTCCATCCCCATAGACGTGGGACAGCTCCCACCAACCCATGAACAGGTTGGCGTAAGAAGGGGCAAACTTCGCCCCCATCGCTGTCCCACGTCTCTGGAGAAAGAAACCACCCTCAAAAGAGAAATAGTTATGAGTGAGCAAGAACTTAAGAACTCTAAGAATAAATTTTCTGAATTCAAAAGAAAAATCTGAAAAAAACTCCAAAAAGTAATTGACCGCTATTAGACCCTCCTCGTGTGGAATGGAGGAATATAGTGCCACTACATCAATAGTGGCCCACCTAAAGCTGGATTGCCAGTCCAGTTGTTCCACTATACATATAATGTCTTTGGTGTCTCGGATATAGCTATGCAGCCTTTGCACTAAAGGCTGCAACAAACTGTCTACCCACTGTGAGACGTGTTCCATTAGTGACCCTATACCACTAACAATAGGGCGCCCCCGAACATCCTTAAGGGATTTGTGGACTTTGGGCAAGTGGTGGAAAATGGGCACTACCGGGTGATCAACCACCAAATACTCAAACGTTTTACGATCATAGTGCCCACTCTCCAACCCATCATCCAAAATGTCCAAAAGTTCCCTTTTAAATCCAATTGTAGGGTCCCTAGGAAGAGGAATATAGTCTTCAGTATTGTTCAACTGGCATAAGGCTTCATTGACATAATCCACCCTGTCCAGCACAACGACAGAGCCCCCCTTATCTGCTGAGCGTATGACTATGTCATGATTGTCTTGTAGCTCTTTAAGGGCGGCCCTCTCGCGACTGGACAGATTGGGTGTTTGGTACTTAGTGCTATTCTTGAGTCTAACTAGATCACGCTCCACACGTTTGAAAAAGGTTTCCAGGGTATTACCCCTTGACTGGATAGGGTAAAACAAGGATTTATTCTGGAAGCTACCAGATGCATTTACACTCTCTTTATTAGTGTCAGTCAGAGCCTCCCTAGACAACTATAGAATTATTTATTCTACTATGAACTTAAAGGGTTAACATCAACATTATTATTTTAATATCTAATGTTTTATTTACTAAGTTCATCTTAAATCTCTACATTGTATATGAGCAAGTAGTATAGTAATTTATGCAATAACGTTGGTTACCTAGTATTGATTAGATTTAATTCTTAGAAGGGCAATATACACATTCATATATGTATGTAAATTAAAGTTGGTTCCCAAAGGGTTAACCTTTACACAACACGCCTTCAATTTTAAACCAATCAAAGAGTTCCTGTTGCTTTTTAAGAAACACAGGTGCACAGTCCTTTAGCTATGATTACGGCCTGAGGGCCGAAACATGTTAGCGGACACTCGTGTTGTGTACTTGTGATGACCCCTGGAGTGTTTTAATGTTTTCTACAATAAAGATGAAGTTTTATCTATATTGACCGTTGTCTGCAAAATTCTTCCTTTTGCTGAGCACTTTACTGGGCTGCAGTAACGGTCTAAGGACTCTAAGGTCCAAAGTTCACGGAGGCCTTTTTTCAAGTAATACAGATCTCTTCTCCAATTGGTTTACGGAAACCACATGATGTCAGAGGATCGGAACACACCCCCTCCCGCATAGTGGGACGCTCTGCCGAAGACGCCACAGCTGTTTGGATAAGCCAGCTCTAGAGTTTTGATGCCTAAGGGACGCTGAATATACACACCAGACAAGAGGTCAATCGGTGCACCCGTGGGGTGGTGAGTTGAGGCGGTATAACCTTGTAAGTCTGAGGACGGGCTATTTTTGATCCCGAAAACGTTCACTAATAAAGTTGATATGGATAAAGGACCTTTGGAGTGCTGCTTGTTTTGATGTTATATATATATATATATACACACACACACACATGCACATATTTAGACATGTATATATATCAAATTCCAAACGAAGTGGATATACTTACAGGGGCTCAATAAATAAGAATTTGAATTCAACATATAGTAATGTTTTGGGGTCGCCCCTGTCTTCAGACCAAAAATTACACACTATTAAAAGCAAGCTTACCTTTTTTATACCCTAAACGTGAACTGCTTGCCACGCCGCTGTTGGCGGCTTTCAGGATGCCCGTGAAGTCATCTTCCGATTCCTGTCTCACTGACGACACGCTATGCTTACCCGTCGTCATGGCAACCCAACGCCGCCTCACAGTTACTATGGGAAGCAGCATACTATCTGCAGAGTCCACCCCTAAAGTGACAAACAAATGAATGTATCTAAAAACAGTACATGCTGTATACCGATAGAGCAAAATGCTAGTTAACAACTTAACATCAAATATGAAAAAACGCAAATGTCAATGTTAGCACTTAAGATCCTGGAACCAAGAATGATCATGGTATTTACAGGGGGGATATATATTCTAGCCCTTTGCACTCAAACCATTGAACCTTTATAACTTTTTATATTAATATTTATATGTATAAGTTTTATTAGATGGTGTATATATGAGTACACATGTATTTATTTATGTATTTATTTTTAGTGCAGCTTTTTGCCCCAACCCTTTAGGTGAGGTCTTCAATCATGCCAACCTAATGGTTGCGCTTATGACATAAGTTAGTGCTGGCGCGATTTTTATATATTGCGCGTGCACTAACGTTAGCGCACCACTTGTAATCTAGCCCTTAGTCATTTCTTTCTAATTAAATATAATGAATGGAATCTTTAATATGATGCCATTTATGTTTTATCTAAATTCTTAAACAAATGGCGAGGAATAACTGAATAATTACCTGGTTCCTGCATCAAAACAATGAAAAACTACAATTTATTAAAGTGACATAAAACCCAAATTGTTTTCTTTCATGGTTCAGATAGAACATACAATTCTAAACAAATTTCTAAGTTACTTATATTATAAAATATTCTTAGTTTTCTTGCTATCCATTGTTGAAAAGCAGGGATGTAAGGTCAGGGGTGTGAACGTACCTGCAGCACTATATGGCAGCAGTTTTGCAACAATGATTAGCAAGAGCACTAGATGGCAGCACTACTTCCTGTCATGTAGTTCTCCAGACATAAGCACACTATCTAGATATCTTTTCAACAAATAATTTTTTAAACTTGTAATCTTTATTTGAAACATGAAAGAAAAAATATGGGATGTATGTCCCTTTAAGGTTATGGAAATGTCCCTTTAAGGTTATGGAAATGTCCCTTTAAGGTTATGGAAATGGAACCAACTTAAACCATCACCAACCACCACTGGTTTTGTCTGCTATTTTTTTAACCCCTTATTGACCACAATGTACCCTGTATGTCACTGGTCGTTGAGGGTTTTTTCAGGACATAATAGCACAAGTCTAGCACGAACACGCTATTTATGTCCTCCCTCCAGCAGGCTTTGTGGTATAGAGCAGTCTCAATGCTGGTGCCAAGACCGTGCTATAAAACAATTAAGTCCCAAAAAAAAGGCCAGCAACATACAGGGTACGTCGCTGGTCCTTAAGGGGTTAATGCAGTACTTAAATGTAAGTACTTATTTTCCTGTCTGTGATTATACCATGGTTATCAATAAAAAAACAACAACAACAAAAAAAAAACCAGTTGACTCTTGTTTTGTTTTTGTCATGAGCAAAACACAGCATTTTAGAACCTATAACTGGATGAATTTAAATCCAGTACTTGCAGGAGGGAAAAAATATATAAATTAAAATGGGATTATTTCTTAATTTATTTTACATGAAGTATGAATCAAAGGATTGAACTCATAACCCTGTACATTTATTGTAGGATGCAACTGCCCCAGAACAGATGCATGGTACATTATGAAATGCAATCTAATATCAGTGCTAGGAATTACACAGAATATATTGTACTTTCTTTTAAAGAGTACATTTTTTTTTTTTTTTAAATAAGTTTTTTATTGAGGTTATTGACAGAACATCATCAAATAAACATGTTACATAATTATTCAGAAACATTCTTTGAAATCATGACAAAATTTAGGAGTTCGTGGCTATACAGAAATCACATATAAAGAAAGATTATCCATGAGAAAACCCAACACAATATCTCAATATTCCTATGTGACAGGCAAAACTGAAACCTCATTTTCTACTTTTTAGTGTTTCCCTCTCTTAGTATAAGAAGCCACTTTTGGTGCTCCTGTCGTCAAGAATGATATCTAGAGGGAATAGGATGATAAGAATGGTTTTTCTTAACCATATGTCTAATTAGAATAGCATTTGTAATTGATTTAAAGAAGGTAGCTGGGATGCGGAACAATAAGGATTATTGTGAAGTAAAGACATAAGGTGCTATTGGGAAAGAGCTATGTTAGAGATGCGGCATAAAAAAAGAGAAGCCGCGTGGTTAGTTCTCCTATAGAAGGAGGTTCTATATGGTGGTGGGGGGGAGGTGATAATGATAGTAAGCTAGATGGAGTAGGTAACTTAAGGGCTTAGAGATTTGTTGCAAATGAAAAGATGGGCAGGCGAATATATATAATAGCTAGTAGGTGCTTAGTGTATGGAGAGAGCTGGCTCCAGTATTGCAGGGTAGCATAGACATGTATACATTCATAACAACATCTAGACTACTGGGTGTATATCAAAATTACAACGCACATCAAATGCTGTCCAAAATGCAACACTACTAAGCAGGTACTAAATCTATGATAATATATCTATCATTTAATACCATGTTACTAGGCCTACTTTATATGCTGGGTGAAAGCTTTAGAAATAATAGGTCTCTAAATAACAATTCTGCATCATACAATTGCAAGCCACAGCTTAAGGTAAGTCAGTGTTAATATAAAGGTGACCAACCCAGTGAGTAAAGAATCCCTAGCATAGCTATATGTATATGTCAGTAGCAGCTAGCTCCTTTACTATCAGGCTAAAATGCCTACCTGGTAAGAAAAAATAAAAACAACTACAATATGAAAGGTGTAGCTATTAGTTAGGCATTACAGTGAGAAAAAAAAATAAAAATTTTTTTTTACCCTGTCGCCCAAACATGGGCCCTATGTCTAAACAGCAGGCAAAACAATTATATATATGGGTGTGTAATTATCAAAGGATTGTACATTTCTAAAGAATATAAACTCGATTTATAAAGAAACAACCTAGTTCAAAGGGCTTGTCTCGTACTGACCAGGGAGCTAATACATCCGGCATTGATGCCATCATACAAAGACCCTAACGCTAAAAGATATCTGCAACTTACATTTTTAAACCCTGCCCACTTTGAACATATTATAATAGCAGGATCATATATCGTAGTGCAGGTCACTTAGTAAATATATATTATTCAAAGTATGCAGTTTCCCAACATAGGCCTCGCTTCCATTGAGTCGTAATTCAGTTTGCGTGCACTCGCAAACCGTTAAATATGCTGTCGAAGGCAATAGCGTTTAACGACTGTTTCCAATGGCGCGTTATACCTCAATATCGGCTGCCGGACTTCGGCTGCCGAAAAGATTTTCGCGTCCCATAGAAAGTAATAGAAGCCGTTAATCGATAAATTATACCAGGTTTCCATTGAAAGCGCTAACCGTTAATACATTGTCGGAGGCTGTCGATACATTGAGATATATTACCCCCAGCTCAACTAGGTGTAAAAGAGGAAAATTGTGCTTTTTGAGACCTATTTTCTATTGAAATGATAAAACTTACAAATAATGCAAGTGTTTTAATGTAGAAATAAATTGTTATAAGTAATATTTATTGTTGTCTCATGTATAGAAATAAAAAATTGCAAAAAACCAGGCGAGTCTCCAGGCACTATAGAATAAAAGTTCAATGTTTATTGGAAACCAGATTAAAAAGTTTAAGACATAATAAACATAAAATAAGAAAGCTGAGCTGTCTTACGCGTTTCGGCTACAATTAGCCTTACTCATAGACACACTTTGTGAGCACAGACACCAGGCTTAAATAGCCTAGTGGCCGGGAAAACAAAGCCCCAGCTGAACGTAATTAGCATAAGGTGCATTCATATGTTATACTAAGAAACTATTACAAAAGTGACAGATATGGAAAGGGAAATAAACTGGATTGAAACAATACAATGTCAAAAAGAGGCACCAGTGCAAGCATATAGATAGGGGTGTTAACCAAAGGTAATCGCTTACTATCATCAGTATTATGAATGTAAATATATATAGAAATAGAGCAGGCAAGGTGATCTACAATTTAAAGGAACATACCCGTATATTAAAGTGTAGAAAACAATGGCTAAAGTTAAAAAAGACAAAACCAGGGAATCTCACATAAGTATGAATAAATATATACACTCATATAGGCTAGCAAGTCCCTCATTACAAAGAAGATATTAAACCAAAATATTTTGTTTGTTTTTTGAACTTTTGAAATATTTAAAGGGACATACGCTTAAGTAGAGGTGCTTGAATCCATACCAAGCATGAATTATGCCCAATTGTAAAAGAAGTTTAACAGGACATATAGTAACATTTGGAAAGTGGCTGTAGGTTTGGGAGTGTACTCCTCATTATTTGACAAATCGATGTAAGATTCATATTCTAATGATAAAACCCTTAATTGCTGGGACTTAAATGTTTGGTATAATAGAAAGGAGACTGTGGTTATAAGATGACAGATATCAGGCACATGATTAGAATGTTAAATTCTCTATACGCTTATTGTTATAAATACAAAAGTGACATGTACTCTTTGAATTTATAAATGCTTGACCATTAGAATCAAGTGAGTTCCAATAATCAGCTTCGTTTCCAGAGGGAACATGCTTTCACCGAGTATGTTAAAGAAAAAATCTGGTACTAGCAGTTGGTTACATGTTAAGGGGCATTATAAATGCCATTTTAACAAATGTATAGCCTGTAGCTACACACGTATTACAAAAAATTTTCAATCTATGGCTACCCAAAGGGTCTATTTCCTTAAGAACTGCACCAATTGCAGGACACACAATGTCATTTATTTGGTGGATTGCACATCTTGCAGAAAACAGTATGTAGGTTGCTCGACTAGAGAAGCACGCACTAGAATCCGTGAACATCTCAACAATATTGATAATGGTATTGAGTGTTCAGATCTAGCACGACACTTTATCCACAAACACGGTAAAAATGTTAAAAGCTTTCAATGGCAGGTCATAGAGCAAATCAGGACACCAGATAGAGGAGGTGACATGAATACTAGATTACTATACCAAGAGGCATACTGGATATTCCAACTTAGAACTAGGAGACCGGAAGGTTTCAATATAGAAGGAGATGTTATTAACCTCTGGAAACGAAGCTGATTATTGGAACTCACTTGATTCTAATGGTCAAGCATTTATAAATTCAAAGAGTACATGTCACTTTTGTATTTATAACAATAAGCGTATAGAGAATTTAACATTCTAATCATGTGCCTGATATCTGTCATCTTATAACCACAGTCTCCTTTCTATTATACCAAACATTTAAGTCCCAGCAATTAAGGGTTTTATCATTAGAATATGAATCTTACATCGATTTGTCAAATAATGAGGAGTACACTCCCAAACCTACAGCCACTTTCCAAATGTTACTATATGTCCTGTTAAACTTCTTTTACAATTGGGCATAATTCATGCTTGGTATGGATTCAAGCACCTCTACTTAAGCGTATGTCCCTTTAAATATTTCAAAAGTTCAAAAAACAAACAAAATATTTTGGTTTAATATCTTCTTTGTAATGAGGGACTTGCTAGCCTATATGAGTGTATATATTTATTCATACTTATGTGAGATTCCCTGGTTTTGTCTTTTTTAACTTTAGCCATTGTTTTCTACACTTTAATATACGGGTATGTTCCTTTAAATTGTAGATCACCTTGCCTGCTCTATTTCTATATATATTTACATTCATAATACTGATGATAGTAAGCGATTACCTTTGGTTAACACCCCTATCTATATGCTTGCACTGGTGCCTCTTTTTGACATTGTATTGTTTCAATCCAGTTTATTTCCCTTTCCATATCTGTCACTTTTGTAATAGTTTCTTAGTATAACATATGAATGCACCTTATGCTAATTACGTTCAGCTGGGGCTTTGTTTTCCCGGCCACTAGGCTATTTAAGCCTGGTGTCTGTGCTCACAAAGTGTGTCTATGAGTAAGGCTAATTGTAGCCGAAACGCGTAAGACAGCTCAGCTTTCTTATTTTATGTTTATTATGTCTTAAACTTTTTAATCTGGTTTCCAATAAACATTGAACTTTTATTCTATAGTGCCTGGAGACTCGCCTGGTTTTTTGCAATTTTTTGTTTGGATATACACTGTTACCAGGCTCGAATCTCGGCACTCAGGTGGATAGTTGGTGTATGGGGCTACGATCGTGTAGCAGGGAATCCCATTGGCGTATGCAGACTATTACGTCATGAACCAGGAAATGCCGGATCACGCTCAGCCACAGCGTGCTTACAACAAAACACTACGGATGCTGTGAAGCGGTATGCCCTTTTGGACGGATATCGGAGCACAGGCTACAAGACCTCCAGGAGTGAGGAGCAAGTGAAAGCCAGCGGGGCAGGATATTACAAAGGCTCGCGGAGTAAGGCTAAAGCAGCAAGTTTGGTGAGTTATACACCACTCCGGTGTTTAGCCTTATTTAAACCTGCCACACCGCAGACAGAGCTCTTTTCATATTTCCACATACTGCATGATTTGCACGCACCAACAGCGTCTTGACAAGATTCATTTATTTCCCTCCCCATACACCAAACACCTTGAGCAACACTGGGAAGAGTTCCTTGCTTATATCATGTATAGAAATAGTTGAACTTATATTCTAATAGAAATATCAGTATATATTTAAATATAATAATATATGCAAGAACATATCTACAGAATGCAAACTAGACCTATGCCTAGGGCAGCAAGAAATATTACTTATATTTATGAAGTGTTAAATATAATTAAATTAGAAAATAGTATTTGATTATTAAAAATATGGATAAGTGTTTTTTTATTTTTCTTGAGAGGCGATCACAGGTAAGAAGCACGGACGTTAAACATAAATTCTATAGCGTAAGGTCGGGTTACCTTAGCAACTAATTGATTTTCAAGAAATCCGACGTCAGATGGAAGCGTTAACACAACGTTAACTTACAGCTACACGAAAAGAGCGACTGAGCGCAACACGCTAATCTTTTCAATGGAAACCTGGTACTAAAATGCAGCCGTAAATTACTTTTAGCTGTCGGCCGCTTCGGTAGCTTACGGCTCCATTTTTAACGACTCAATGGAAGCGAGGCCATAGGCTGAAATATATACAAACAATCACGGAGTAGTCTTATCAATCCATATCAAGTCTTCTTGCGTCCATGTTTCTCATCAAGACCTGTACAGCATATGTCTTTCCACCTCAGCCAATACCCAATCTATGTAGTTCATCTGTGAAATGTAATTGCTGCGGTACACTGATGGGGAGGGCTGACTTGGTATCACTCATATGGCTGGACAACATACTGCATCCCCAGCACAGCGCGACTACAGCCCAGCAAAGTTCCGGATGGTGCCTCCGGCTATTTAAACACTTCAGTGGTGCACTGTGTATCACATACCTTGCGTCTTCGGGAGTAAAGTAGGGCTCACCCACAGCTAGGGCTTTGACATCCTCCAGAATTAAAAGCGGAGGAGTGTCAGTTACCGCATTAGCATGGTTAGGGGGAAGCAAATAAACAGCCCCTTTCTGTTCCTCATTAGTGGTCTTGCTTAGAATGATAGATGTATGTCTGAGTGGGACCAGAGTCTGTACAGCAATTTGACGTGTGGCGCCTTCATTAGGTACATTGGTCGGCACAATCGCTATGCATGTTATTTGCAAGGTACCGGTGTCCCCGACACTTCTGCAAGTTGTTGATACACAGTCGCTGAACCCCTGTGGCCCCACTATGAATTTTCCCATATAAGGAGACTGCGCATCCAACGCAGAGGGCTGAGTGGCCGTCCGCAAAGTCTCAGTTAAGGCAATATAGTGGTGTTGCAGAATACTCCCGATCTCCATTAAAATGTGCTTCGCCATCACAATATGCTATGAGTCTGTGGCGTTTTAGAAAAGTCCAGGCAAGATGGCTGCCACTCGTGTTGTTAGATCTCTAGTCCCGGGTTGAGACACATCTAGCTCAACATATGCAAGTCCCAGCAGACCATCAGAGTAGTATGCTTCAGCTCCAGAAAGTTAGGTAGTTTAAGGGCAGCACTTTTCACCTGGAGAACGGTCCTATAATAGCTATTTGGTTGCATTTACAGCGGAGCTGTGATCAAACACGACCGCTCCAGTCCCTGGCTGACTCCGCCCCCCCTAAAGAGTACATTTTAACAAAAAAAAATATATATATATATATATATATATATATATATTCATTAAAATTATGGGGGGAGATAAAAAAACTGAAATTAAAATCCTCAATCTCTCAAAATTAAATCAATGTAAATATTTGCATAGGAAATTAGCACATCTAGGAGAGATTCCCCGCTCGCTTTTTCCCAGAAATACCTCATATACAATGTTACCAATGCACAAGAAAATTCTGGGTAAGATATGCAAATTCTCAGTTTTTTGGCTTCAAAATACTGTTTTAACACTAGCTATCCTTTTAACAGGATTATTGCAGCAAACCAGAAATCACTCACTAGACAGCCTGTTTCGTTCTTTTTGGAACTCATCAGTAGGAGACAGATTTCTAGTTGCTGCATTGGTAAAGCTATTTTCAAGGTTAAACCAAAATTCATTAAAATTATGGGGGGAGATAAAAAAACTGAAATTAAAATCCTCCATGTCTCAAAATTAAATCAAAGTAAATATTTGCATAGAAAATTAGCACATCTAGCCAAGATTCCCCGCTCGCTTTTTCCCAGAAATACCTCATCTACAATGTTACCAATGCACAAGAGAATTCTGGGTAAGATATGCAAATTCTCAGTTTTTTTCTTCAAAACACTGTTTTAACACAGCTATGCTTTTAGCAGGATTATTGCAGCAAGCCAGAAATCACTCACTAGACAGCCTGTTTCGTTCTTTTTGGAACTTATCAGTAGGAGATAGATTTATGGTTGCTGCATTGGTAAAAAACGGACAATTTGCATATCTAATTTGCATATCTTACCCAGAATTCTCTTGTGCATTGGTAACATTGTATATGAGGTATTTCTGGGAAAAAGCGAGCGGAGAATCTTGCCTAGATGTGCTAATTTCCTATGCAAATATTTACATTGATTTTATATATATATATATATATATATATATATATATATATATATATATAAATATATATATATATATATATAAAGGGATGCTCTTTCAAAGAAAAAAGATGCGTACTAATATTATTCTTATTCTTTTTTTATAAAGTGCCAACAGATTCCACAGCACTGTCCATGTGTACAAAGATAAAAGTACAGTACAAAACAATATAAAAGACACAAGACAAAGTTTAACAAACAAATACAGGGGGAATTGAGGGCCCTGTTCCCGTGGGAACTTACAATCTAGATGTGTAGGAGGGTGAGAAACAGGAGGTGGGGACTGTGAAGGTGGGAATGATGTTAGTGTGGAGCAGCTATTAGGCAAGTGTAATTAATTTGTTAATGATTTGGAGATAGGCTTACCTGAACAAAAAGGTCTTTAGGGAGCGTTTAAAGGAGGAAAGGTTAGGGGAAAGTCGGACAGCTAGAGGAAGTGAGTTCCAGATGGTTGGTGCCGCACGAGAGAAGTCCTGTAGTCTAGCATGGGAGGAGGTGATGGTAGAAGCTGCTAGGAACAGATCATTGTTGGATCTTAGGGGGTGGGCTGGAGTATATTTTTTGATGAGTGAGGACAGGTAGGGGGCTGCGTTGGTAAGGGCTTTGTAGGTCAGATTAGAATTTTGATTTTAATTCTGCTGTGAATGGGGAGCCAGTGAAGGGACTCGCAGAGAGGTGCAGCAGATACAGAGAGTCTGGGAGAGGTGGATTAGCCAAGCAGAGGCATTTAGGATGGATTGAAGATGGGAGAGGTGGGAGAGAGGAAAGCCAGTTAGTAGGTTATTACAGTAGTCAAATCGGGAAATTAACAGGGAGTGGATTAGCTGTTTTGTAGTTTCAGCACTCAGAAACTGACACATTTTTGAGATATTGCATAGGTGGTTGCGACAGGATGAAGAGAGCAATTGGATGTGGGGTATAAAGGACAGATTGGAGTCAAGTGTAACTCCTAGGCAGCAGACTTGGGGTGATAGGGAGATAGTGGTGTCACCAATTGTGATTGAAAAGTTAGAAACCGGGATAGAATTAGAGGGGGGGGGATTAAAAGGAGCTCAGTCTTGGACATGTTGATTTTTAGGTGGTGAGAGGCCATCCAGGAAGAAATGCCAGATAAGCAGACACTGATATGAGAAAGGACAAAAGGAGAGAGTGCAGGGGTTGATAGGTAGATCTGAGTGTCATAAGCATAGAGGTGATAGTTGAAACCATAGCTACTGATAAGTTTACCCAGTGAGGAAGTATAAATAGAGAAGAGTAGAGGACCCAGAACAGAGCCTTGAGATACTCCAACAAACAGAGGCAATGGTGAGGATGAGTGGCCAGCAAAGGAGACATAAAAGGACCTATTAGAGAGATAAGGGTGGATCCAGGAGTGGGCAATGTCAGAGAGCCCAAGGGAGCTGAGAATCCGTAGGAGAAGGGGATGGTCAATGGTATCAAAGGCAGCAGACAGGTCAAGTAAGATAAGTATAGAATATTGGCTGTTGTTTTTAGCAGAAAGATGATCGTTAGTAACCTTGGTGAGGGCAGTCTCAGTTAAGTGTTGGGGATGAAAGCCAGATAGCAGGGGGTCAAGCAATGAGTTGGAGGACAAAAAATGGGTTAGACGATCGAAAACTAGTTTGATTTTTTTGGCTAAATATTCGGGCCGTCATATGAATTACAATTTAATTAACACAATGGTTTTTATTGCTCGTAATGTTATCTTAAGGTCATGGAGATCACATAAAGCTCCCAATTTTGTAGAATTTAAAAAAGCTCTGATCACCCAAAATACATTAGAGCAATCCTTGCTTCAAAATTCAAGTAGCTCGCAACTAGAGAACTACTTTAAAAAGTGGATAGAGGTTATTTAAAATATGCCAATTATTGCACAAAGACAACTAATTAATCCTTTGTTAAACAAAATACAACAAAATATATATGCTGAACATCTCCCCAGTAGTTGGCTGGGATAGACAAGATTGTTTATTGGAATAAGGCTCACTGTACAAAAATTGGTAAATCATAGTAGAATCAAGATATCAGCTTTACCTGGTTCCAGTTTCCCTATTTTTCTTTTCTTTCTTTCCCCCTTTCTTTTTTCCTTCTCTTGTTCATTTATGAACATCACCAACCACCACTGGTTTTGTCTGCTAATTTTTTTAATGCAGTACTTAAATGTAAGTACTTATTTTCCTGTCTGTGATTATAACATGGTTATCAATAAAAACAAACAAACAGTTGAATCTTGTTTTGTTTTTGTCATGAGCAAAACACAGCATTTTTAGAACCTATAACTGGATGAATTTAAATCCAGTACTTGCTGGAGGGAAAAAAAATATTTAAATTAAAATGGGATTATTTCTTAATTTATTTTACATGAAGTATGAATCAAAGGATTGAACTCATAACCCTGTACATTTAATGGAGGGTGCAACTGCCCCAGAATAGATGCATGGTATATCAGTGCTAGGAAAAACACAGAATATATTGTACTTTCTTTTAAATAGTACATTTTAACTATATATATATATATATATATATATATATATATATATATATATATATATATATATATATATATATATATATATATATATATAATATATACAGTATATATACCTATATATATATCTGTATGAAAGGATGCTCTTTCAACGAAAAAAGATGCGTACTAATATTATTCTTATTCTTTATTTATAAAGTGCCAACAGATTCCACAGCACTGTCCATGTGTACAAAGATAAAAGCACAGTACAATACAATATAAAAGACACCAGACAAAGTTTAACAAAGAAACAGGAGGTGGGGACTGTAAAGGTGGGAATGATGTTAGTGTGGAGAAACTATTAGGAAAGTGGAATTAATTTGTTAATGATTTGGAGATAGGCTTCCCTGAACAAAAAGGTCTTTAGGGAGCGTTTAAAGGAGGAAAGGTTAGGGGAATGTCTGACAGCTTGAGGAAGTGTGTTCCAGATGGTTGGTGCCGCATGAGAGAAGTCCTGTAGTCTAGCATGGGAGCAGGTGATGGTAGAAGCTGCAAGGAACAGATCATTGTTGGATCTTAGGGGGTGGGCTGGAGTATATTTTTTGATGAGTGAGGACAGGTAGGGGGGCTGCGTTGGTAAGGGCTTTGTAGGTCAGGTTAGAATTTTGAATTTAATTCTGCTATGAATGGGGAGCCAGTGAAGGGACTCACAGAGAGGTGCAGCAGAGAGTTGGGAGAGGTGGATTATCCTAGCAGAGGCATTTAGGATGGATTGAAGAGGGGAGAGGTGGGAGAGAGGAAAGTCAGTTAGTAGGTTATTACAGTAGTCATATCAGGAAATTAACAGGGAGTGGATTAGCTGTTTTGTAGTTTCAGCACTCAGAAACTGACACATTTTTTAGATATTGTGTAGGTGGTTGCAACAGGATGAAGAGAGCAATTGGATGTGGGGTATAAAGGACAGATTGGAGTCAAGTGTAACTCCTAAGCAGCAGACTTGGGGTGATGGGGAGATAGTGGTGTCACCAATTGTGATTGAAAAGTTAGAAACCGGGGTAGAATTAGAGGGGGGGGGATTAGAAGGAGCTCAGTCTTGGACATGTTGATTTTTAGGTGGTGAGAGACCATCCAAATGCCAGATAATCAGACACTGATGTGAGAAAGGACAGAAGGAGAGAGTGCAGGGGTGGATAGGTAGATCTGAGTGTCATCAGCATAGAGGTGATAGTTGAAGCCATAGCTACTGATAAGTTTACCCAGTGAGGAAGTATAAATAGAGAAGAGTAGAAGACCCAGAACAGAGCCTTGAGGTACACCAACAAACAGAGGCAATGGAGAGGAGGATTGGCCAGCAAATGAGACATAAAAGGACCTATTAGAGAGATAAGGGTGGATCCAGGAGAGGGCAGTGTTAGCGACCCCAAGGGAGCTGAGAGTCCGTAGGAGAAGGGGATGGTCAACGGTATCAAAGGCAGCAGACAGGTCAAGTAAGATAAGTATAGAATATTGGCCGTAGTTTTTAGCAGAAGGATTATCATTAGTAACCTTGGTGAGGGCAGTCTCAGTTAAGTGTTGGGGATGAAAGCCAGATTGCAGGGGATCAAGCAATGAGTTGGAGGACAAAAAGTTGGATAGACAATCGAAAACTAGTTTGTTTTTTTGGCTAAATATTCGGGCCGTCATATGAATTACAATTTAATTAACACAATGGTTTTTATTAAGGTCATGGAGATCACATAAAGCTCCCAATTTTGTAGAATTTAAAAAAGCTCTGATCACCCAAAATACATTAGAGCAATCCTTGCTTCAAAATTCAAGTAGCTCCCAACTAGAGAACTACTTTAAAAAGTGGATAGAGGTTATTAAAACTATGCCAATTATTGCACAAAGACAACTAGTTAAGCCTTTGTTAAACAAAATACAACAAAATATATATGCTGAACATCTCCCCAGTAGTTGGCTGGGATAGACAAGATTGTTTATTGGAATAAGGCTCACTGTACAAAAATTGGTAAATCATAGTAGAATCAAGATATCAGGTTTACCTGGTTTCAGTTCCCCTTTTTTTCTTTTCTTTCTTTCCCCCTTTCTTTTCTCCTTCTCTTGTTCAGATTTTTAAATAACACTTATTTATATAAATAATTAATTAATTGCTGATTTTATTCTAATATGTTGATATATTTTGGGTGTTACATATAAGAACTAATATGACATATACTATTATTATTATTATTATGTAATCTGTTTAAATTTAAATCATATAAACGTATTATCATAAACTGTTATTATGCTGATATACCTAGGTATTGTATATAAGATCTAACATGGTCTGTATTATATGACTTTTTGACAATTCTGCATTCATATTTTATTTGTTCATGTTTTGATACATTTTATGTTAAGACTATTGCTGATATGATTATGAAAACAATAAAAAGTATTTAAAAAAAAAATAGTTTTTCCAGGACTTTTGAAGCTAGCGGAAGCAGTGATATGGGGCGGCAGTTTGCAGGAGAATTGGGGTTGATGGAGGGTTTTTTGAGGATGGGGGTGACCTTTGCAAGTTTGATGGAAGTTGGGAATGAACTGGTAGTAAGGAATAGGTTCAATATGTGAGTAAGAGCTGGAGTGAGGGTAGAAGACAGAGAAGGTATTAGATGCGAAGGGATAGGGTCAAGTGGGCAGGTAGTGAGGTGTGAGGAAGACAATAGGGAACTCACTTCATTCTCAGTGGTTGGGGGGAAGGTGCTGAGAGTGGTGGAGGGGGTGACCAGGGGTGAAGATGGAAGGTTTCAGTCTTGTGTTGGGATATTACTTTGGATGGTAAAGTGTTATGTTGAAAAAGTAGTCTGCCAGGACCTTGAGCAATAAAGACAGATTAAGGGGGTAGTACAGGTGGATAGAGGAGAGAGTTGAAAATGGAGAAGAGACATTTAGGGTCTGAGGAGTGAGTAGATATAAGAGAAGAGAAGTAGGTTTGCTTGGCTAAGTGAAGGGCAGAGGAGTAATAATAAAGAATGAACTTATAGTAGAGGAAATCTGGTTCAGAGCGGGATCTCCTCCAGGCACGTTCAGCAGCATGGGAGCATTTTCGCAGGTAGCATTTTTGCTTAGAGTGCCAGGGTTGGAGCTGACGACGTGGGATTTTGCGTATTTGTGGAGGAGCCCAGAGGAGAGAGTATTGTTATAGTGGGTTCTATCACTAATATCATTTTTTTCATTTTTTCTAAATAGCTCCAACATATTACAACATATTACAAATCAAATATTATGTATACGGCTGGGGATGTTTTAAAACTGACCATTTTTATAAACTGGGTTTTAGGTGGAACGTTTGCATGAATCATTTCTTCTTTAATCCACAGGATCCCTGATAAAATGTATTATTTATACATAGTAAAAAAAAAAAAAGAATTAGGATAGAAAAATAGGAGAAAATACTATATTCAACAAAATCTGTTCATAAATATAAATGTCACAGAAACAAATAGTGAACTTATTGGATATAAAGATCGAAGCAAACCAGTTACAGATGAACTAATTAATATACCAATGATAACCGAATATAGCAGTAACAGGCATATTATTGAGAGCATCTTTAAAAAATACTGGCCGCTATTAAAAGAAGACAATCTTATTGGAGACAAACTTCCTGAACAGCCTAAATTTGTCTATAGAAAAACAGATAACCTAAAAAAAAAATTGGCACCAAGCATACAAAGGATAAAGAGGTCAGATACAAACAATGAATTTGGAAGGAAAATTAAAGGTTTCTACCCATGCCCGAACTGTAAGGCCTGTAAATGTGGGAGAAAAACCAAGACATTTCAATCATACCATACTAAAGAGGAGTATAAGATACATGACCTAATTAGATGCCAAGATAAAGGAATAATCTATTTAATAGAATGTTCATGCGGATTACATAATATTGGACAAACATCGAGATCGAATAAGAGAACATATACTGCAGATAGAAAAATTAAACATGGACACTGTCCTGTACAAGCATTTTTCTACCAAACATCATGGTAATACTAAACATCTGAAGTTTATGGGTATACAAAAGGTAACAAAAAACTGGAGAGGTGGTGACTATGAAAAAAGACTTCTAACTACAGAATCAAAATGGATATTTCTGTTAGATTGTCTACATCCAAAAGGACTCAGCAACAAATAAGATCTTCCCCACCTCCTAAATATTTAGCCACCTTAAATATTTAACCATCTAAATCTGGTTTTCATATATAGTCCCAGTCCACGTGTTTAATCTTATCAGTCTTTTTGGCACATTCATGATTCCCTTTATAGATGGTGGTATCTTTTAGTTTTCCATGTCAGGACTGAAAACATTTAGTCCTCCTCAGCTTCACCACTGCAAAAATCCCCCTTTGTTTAGTTCTCCTCTATGGTCCACAGTCACACTCAGTCCCTTAGGACCCACTTGTTGCATTCAGCCTCTTAGGATTCAATCACATTTAGTCCCACTTTGAGCCATTTCCCCATTTTAGCTCCATTGGTTAATTGACTGGTTCTCACCAATTTGTATGACTATTATCTGCTCTCTTTTGGATACATTCAAAGTACAAGACTAGCACACTGTTTTTAGAGTGGTCTCTTAAGACATCTACATTCCCCCGTTGGCCATTCTAGCATCACCTGTATCTCCACATAGGTATTTCCCATGTATTGCCATATCACCTCCTCTATGGCAGTTTATGTTAAGTCTTACCTAATTATCTTCTCCAGTAAATGTTGGAGTAGATTTTTACCCACCAAACGAAAATAGCCCTCTCCTATACTCTATATCCCACTTATCTCATTCAATTGTTTTTGTTCATGCTTTATTATAAGTTTATTTATTTACAATTTTACACACATTTCTTGTGTCCAGATCTATAAGTTAATATTATGTATCTAACTACAAAGTTAATATTATGTATCTACTTACAAAGTTAATATTATGGATCTATTCAATGTATCCACCCTTCTCCTTGTCTGGGATCATGATGCCGATCTATAAATTTCCGGTACCGTAAATAATGCCACTTACCCGCACCGTAATTGGCTAATATATACATTTCTAATTATATTTATATGGAATATAATTATAATTGTTTTTTTTTTTTTGTTTGTCTGTTTATCCCCATCCCCTCCGGATCAGTCCTACAGGACCATAATCTTACTAGGAGCTAGTTATATATGTCCTCATATTATGGTCTCATTTAACTGTCACCAGTTCGGGATCATGTTCCCGACATCCTTAACTATTGTAATTTCCCTTTTTTTAATGTGTCACTTCTAATTATCCCCATATACATTTCCGGTAAAAGCGAAACCGGAAATGACGTCATTTACCTATACCGGAAATGATGCTACGGACATGGCCGATCAACATACACTCATGGAACGGTCAGTAAAACATATGCCAACATCACTATATTAGGATGATGCACCTCCGTATCTATGTAATACTTCTGTCTCTATGTTCTATAAGCTTTACGCTATAACTATATTTGTAATAATCTCTATGCATCTAAAAAAAAACACCCATAATTCCCTAAACAGGAAGTGGGCGTATCTCTATGCATCTCAATAACCCACAATTCCCTAAACAGGAAGTTGGCGTATCACTATTTTGGCGCCAAAATGACCACTCATTATTTGATCAGTCACCTAATATAAAGCCATTGATGCCCCTAATTTTATTACTGTCTTGAAAAAGGCCTTATATAGGCCGAAACACGTTCAATATTATTTAATAGACCTGTACCATCTACACTATTATTTTTAATTTTTTACAGGGACTTGCAGAACTATATATGAAATACAAGAAGTATATAGCACCCCACCTTTAGTTTTCTCATTGAGGATTACTGCATCACATTTACTCACTGCATTTGGTTTTATTTTTATCCCCACATTTCTTTCATTTTTTGATTGTATACATTTTTTTTTCATTTTTTTCACTTTTTGGATTTTTCCACTTGCTTAACTTCAGGAATCAAGTTGATCTTTTTCTTCACATAGGACCAATTGACACAATTGACTTTTGGACATTTGCATTTCATTTGTTGCTTGACTTTCATTTTTGCTTTTGCTACCACTGGTGCTCACTAGCTCCATATTTGGTACTGACACCAATTTTATGTACCTGTCACTTGTAGTTATTGCACAGGTTATCAATCTTATTTCTCAAATGCAATTACTGTAATTTACCTGTTATTTGTAATCACTGTACAGTTTACATGGATCCATGCTAATTTTTATTGTTTAATTTTACTGTATGATTTTATTATCACGTTTTTTATTGTATGCTTTTATGTGTCTTTGTTAGGATTACACTTCTTACACACATCTCATTAGGTACGTTCTCATTCATTATCACCTTGGCCTTTCATTTAGGCACTTTGTACATTACACCACCAATTTCTTCTTTAATCCACAGGATCCCTGATAAAATGTATTATTTATACATAGTAAAAAAAATAAATAAGAATTAGGATAGAAAAATAGGAGTTAAAATACTATATTCAATAAAATCTGTTCATAAAACTAAAATGTCACAGAAACAAAAAATTGCTGCAACTGGATATTGCATAATTCATAAAGATTTGTACCCGATCTTCATCATATCTGTGCCTTGAGGCTGAGTTAAAGGGACATTAAAGGGACACTAAACACAATTTCTTTCTATGGTGATTTAGATAGAGCATGCAATTTTAAGCAACTTTCTAATTTACTCCTATTATCAAATTGTCTTCCTTCTCTTGGCATCTATATTTGAAATGCAAGAATGTAAGTTTAGATGCCGGCCCATTTTTGGTGAATAACCTGGGTTATTCTTGCTGATTGGTGGATAAATTCATCCACCAATAAAAAATTGCTGTCCAGAGTACTGAAACAAAAAAAGTTTAGATGCCTTCTTTTTCAAATAAAGATAGCAAGTGAACAAAGAAAAATTGATAATAGGAGTAAATTAGAAAGTTGCTTAAAATTGCATGCTCTATCTGAATCACAAAAGAAAAAAATTGGGTTCAGTGTCCCTTTAAATACTAAATACATTTTATATGCATAGTATTGAGAGTATTCCCCGGCCTCCCTCTACTCATGAGCGCCACCATGTTGAAATCTAGCTATCACTGCATTCCAGTGCTATTATGAATGTACATCTGCAGGAATTCTTCAGAGACCTACAGCATAACCTAGGTTCCAAAATGGCAGCTTTCATGATTAGAGAGAAGTGCATGAAATGTATTTATGGCCAAATTACTAGTGTAGCGCTATTTAGCGCTTACGTTAGAGGGCTAATTGCGCTAGAAGTAAACTTTTTGCGCACGTCGGGTTGCACTCGTATTACGAGTTAAAAATTAAAAGTTTGTGCTCTCGCGCTAACTCGACTCACACAAAAAGCTTATTTCTAGCGCAATTAGAATATCGCAATAACCTATTCCCTTATTGAAGCCAATGGAAAAGAAAAGTGGAAAAAAACCTACTCGCAAGCTAACCTGAACTCATATGCGCTAACCCGATCGCATATTCACATATGCGCTAACCCGATTGCATGTCCAAGTGCACTAACCCAACAAGAAAATATGAATATTTCACATTCCAATGTTCTTCACATAGAAGAATATTTTCTATTTATTCATAAATTCATATTTCTACATCAATCTGATGGTATTTTCGTACAATATATATATATATATATATATATATACAGTTCGGGGATCCAAGCACTCACTGTATATGTGAATTGCCTGGGTGCTCTCTATGGTAGATAGGTAGAAACTTCAAAGAAAGAAGAGGCACTCACAGGACTTAATAGTTAATAATTTTATTTGTATTTCAACAATAAAGATTCAGTCTCAGTCAACGTTTTGGTCCTCCCAGGGACCTTTGTCAAGACTTTTTCTTAATCCGTATGTGTGATATGTTCAGCATTGACAAAGGTCCCTGGGAGGACCGAAACATTGACTGAGACTCAATCTTTATTGTTGAAATACAAATAAAATTATTAACTATTAAGTCCTGTGAGTACCTCTTCTTTCTTTGAAGTTTATATATATATATATATATATATATATACACGCAGAATCAAAAGAAGTAAAAAAGAGCTAGGTACTATGTTGGAAATTCAGTAGTGTAGTGATAAAAGTTTATTTCTAAAATCAGCTGTTCCTTGAGTATGTAGTGTTCCATCCCTCAGTGGCTCACTAAATACTAAAAACAATATAGAATGAAAGGGTTGGTACAGCGCTGGATAGAAAAAACTATATGTATTTATAGGAAGTATCTAACCACAGGCTCCTCTTATCCTACTAGTTAGATAGAACAGGTTTATAATATCTGGGTAGACACCAAAAAAATAAAATAAAAATTAATTATCAAATATTGTACTTATGTTACATGGGTGTTAGAACACCTTGTTAGGGTATCAGAAGTGTTCTACCCCACCTGCAAGCTGCAACCACAAAGATCCTTAAGCGTTTCGAAGGATAACGACCCTCAGGTCCCTTATTCTTCAGAGGAAAGTTTTTCTTTCCTCTGAAGAAGAAGGGAACTGAGGGTCATTATCCTTCGAAACGCGTAAGGATCTTTGTACAGAATGGCTTACTGTTTTTTTCAAGTGAACTGATATCACTGTGCAATTGGAACAACATAGCGACCAGTTCGACTGGTGTTTTTAATGAGTATACATTACCTCACATTGGATTGAGGGCTGATATTGTAAGCAGCTAGTGTTTTGAGTGTTTGTGTCATAAAATGTGTTAAATAAACATTACGGTATTGCACTATCTCTGCTTTTTCTTCATTCTAACTGCATATGATTCGGGGACACGAGAGGAGGAAGAGTCTACCATCCCCCAAAAGAATCGGAGCAAGTAAAGAGCGGAAGATTCTACCATCCTCATAATAAATAAAGTGGAGCAGCTCTGAACATCCCAATGTATGGCTCCTCCTTATGGTGCAGCACTTACCTCATGAGATTGAGGTTAAGGGATGTAAGTAGGAACCCCGACGGGGATTTATTTTTTACTCCACACTATTCTTCTCTGGGATCACTTATTTGAACTCATCGTTGTGGACATTTTAATCTGTGGTAAAACAGTGTGAACTCACAATAGGGTGTATCAATACTCATATCTATCAGAACAGTATTATACAAACTGTTTTATTCATTTTCATTTGTATATGGTTGCAGCTTGCAGGTGGGGTAGAACACTTCTGATACCCTAACAAGGTGTTCTAACACCCATGTAACATAGGTACAAAATTTGATAATTAATTTTTATTTTATTTGTTTGGTGTCTACCCAGATATTATAAACCTGTTCTATCTAAGAAGTAGGATAAGAGGAGCCTGTGGTTAGATACTTCCTATATATACATATAGTTTTTTCTATCCAGCGCTGTATCAACTCTTTCATTATATATATATATATATATATATATATATACCTATATATATAGATGATTATATATAGGTGTCGATAAATACAGATATATATATACAGGTAGCCCTCAGTTTATGCCGGGGTTAGGTTCCAGAAGGAATGGTTGTAAATCGAAACCGTTGTAAACTGAAACCCAGTTTATAATGTAAGTCAATGGGAAGTGAGGGAGTTAGGTTCAAGGCCCCTCTCAAAATTGTCATAAGTAACACCTAAACATTATTTTTAAAGCTTTGAAATAAAGACTTTAAATGCTAAGCAGCATTTTAAACCTAATAAAATAATCACACAACACAGAATATATAATTAAACTAAGTTAAATGAACAAAAACATTTTCTAAACTGCATTATAAACCTAATAAAATAATCACACAACACAGACTTTACTTGCATTTTTCTGCAAACAGTTCTTTCTATACATTTCAATCTGGACTGATTTATAGACAGGAAGATTTTGTTCCTTTGAAAACTGCTCGATAGCTCAGGTCTAGTTACACAAATTAATTTCAGCTTGCTTGGCTTGCATATCTTTGCTGCAACACAAGCGGACAGCTCCGCCTACTGGTTATTTTAATCAATGCACTGCTTCTCAATGCTTTCAATAGCAGTCACATGACTGAAAAAAAAGGTTGTTATTCTGAAATGGCTTAAATTGAACCGAGGGCCACCTGTATAGGAATATCTATTTAAAAGTATTTAGAACATATTCTATGTGCAGAACATTGGAATGTGAAATATTTACAGTAAATACATAGTATAACACTTTATTAAATATGAATAGTGCGTAAATATGAATTTTAATATTTTCAGCTACTTAACTACAAAGAATTCCAATGCACTTATATATTTGTTTTAAAGTTTGTACATATGTATTTGTGTATATATGTGCAAACAAAAAACTGAAATAATCACCTTTTACAATGAAAAATTACAAAAAATAATATAAATAGTGAAATAAGACAATAGTAATTTTTAACAATGTGCACCTGTCTGAAATGTATAATAAACAATATGGTGGCCAAATTATCATTGTCTGGCGGACATGATACGCTGTATAGTATCATGTCCACCAGGCATCGCTGAATGCCGACAACATACGCTGTCAGCATTTAACATTGCACAAGTAGTTCTAGCGAACTGCTTGTGCAATGCCATCCCTTGCAGATTCGCAACCAATCAGCCGCTAGCAGGGGGTGTCAAGCAACCTGATCGTATAAGATTGGGTGGATTGATGTCTGCAGCCTCAGAGGCCGCGGACCAGTTAAAGACTTAAGACCGCTGCTTCATAACTGCTGTTTCCGGCAAACATAAAGACTTGCGTAGAAACATGGGCATCAGGGGCCATTCGGCCCTTGATAAATCAGCCCCATAGTCTCTAAGACTGTTTTCTTTGACTGGGTCAATCTTGAGAAAATGTACCTTTAAGGTCTTCACTTTTCCACACCAGAATCTTCAAATTAAGAGAGATGTAAAGAAATAGTAAAGTTCAGTGATACAATCGGTATATGTGAATACAACAGGACCATACTCACACACTTGAGAGCTAATGACTGAGCTCTCAGTTTTATTCACTCAAAAATACCCCACTCCTCTGGCAGGTTAGATGACAGGAGACTGCAGGATCCAGGTGAACATTTATTTAAAATACAAAAAAAACATCAGATATACCACAATATATGCACACTGGCGTTGAAAAGATAAGTAACAGTACAAATGTATGATCTACAGCTGAAGGAATGCCGTGGCAGCTCGGTGTTCCCAGCTGATCTTGGATCAAGGTAGCTCCGTTACATTAAAAAATCCCGCCATATGTGCTGTGTCCTATTTGATAAGTAACTCCGACGTACGTTTCCCCACAAGGGCTTTTTCAAGGAGTCTAATAGACTATATCCTTTATTATACATTTCAGACAAGTGCACATTGTTAAAAATTACTATTGTCTTATTTCACTATATGTGTATATATGTCTGTAAATACATATATACACCTATAAATACATAAATACATATGTATACACTATGTATACACATATAAACACACATATAAATCTTTAAGCACTTATAACTTTTGTGTGCAATATTTGTTTTGAATAATTTTTATTAGATAGAGTTATTATGATTGAAAGTGTACTTTGAAATATATTTTTGATGTGTTTTGTGACACTTTTTAGTTTCGCGAAACAGTTAACCACAGCTTTGAAGTTGCAATAATCATTCTAGCGTAAATTGCTATTGCGCTCAAGCGATCGTGTTTACTTTCAACTCATAATACAAGTGCAATTTAACCTGCGTGCAAACAATTGCGAAAACCCAATATCGCTTTTGTGAAAACATTTGCGCTCCACTCGTAATTTGGCCCTTAGAGTTTAATGTCTCATTAAACTGCATTACAATCAATAAATCTGCACCTACCTCATAAACGTTCGTGTCCCGGTGCATAGAACAAGTTCTACTGTGAAGGACACATGCCAAAAATCTCTTCAAAACTGTATAGAACAAACAAATGGAAAAAAATACCTAATTTATAAAACAATACATTATAACATATACGCAAAACAGAAGTGTAAACCATTAAACAGAAATGAGCAATAGAGATTTATGAATTCTGCATAATTTGCCTAAACGTAGAAATCTTGAGCATACCTCTAGGAACGCCCATGGACAGTCCCTGTCGGCACATTTTTTGTTCTATGCAAAGAGACTACTGTCACGATCGCTCAGCTGTTCTCTGCCATCTTCTGCGCTTTTGCGCTACGTTGCGTTGCCTAGCAACATCTTAACTCTCTGAAGCCGTCCCACTCTGCTGACTGCTGATGTCAGGTTGGGTTCTTATTCCGGCTTCTCTACTCCTCTGGTGCCCATTTGTTTTACCTGCTGTGGCTGCTGTGAGTACATACTTTCTGGATTACTTGTTGTCGAACTTTTGCCTGTCTGACGTCGTCTCTGCTCAAATCTTCCAAGCCTGAAGATTGTTTGGTAATTTCTGTCTGATACTTGTTACTTTCTACCTGCCTGAATACACATTGCCAGACCTTGCTTGTTTGACTACTCTATTGGTTAACCCCTACATGCCTGAATACACGTTGACAACCTACATTATAGCTATGAACCCCTAATCTGATGTCTCTAACATCGCCGACACCTACATTATATTTATTAACCCCTAATCTGTCCCCCCCCAACCTCGCCGCCACCTACCAACACTTATTAACCCTTAATCTGCCGTCCGGACATCGCCACCACTATAATAAATGTATTAACCCCTAAACCGCCACACTCCCGCCTCGCAAACACTATAATACATTTTATTAACCCCTAATCTGCCCTCCCTAACATCGCCGCCACCTAATTACAATTATTAACCCCTAATCTCCCGCCACCAACGTCGCCGCTACTATAATAAAGTTATTAACCCCTAAACCTAAGTCTACCCTAACCCCAACCCCCCCTAACTTAAATATAATTTAAATATAACGAACTAAAATTACTATCATTAAATAAATTAATCCTATTTAAAAAGAAATACTCACCTATAAAATAAACCCTAATATAGCTACAATATAATTAATAATTACATTGTAGCTACCATAGGGTTTATTTTTATTTTACAGGCAAGTTTGTATTTATTTTAACTAGGTACAATAGCTATTAAATAGTTAATAACTATTTAATAGCTACCTAGTTAAAATAATTACAAAATTACCTGTAAAAATAATCCTAACCTAAGTTACAAATACACCTAACACTACACTATCATTAAATTAATTAAATAAATTAACTACAATTATCTAAACTCAAATATTATTAAATAAACTAAACTATAGTACAAAAAAACAAACAGTAAATTACAAAAAATAAAAAAATATTACAAGAATTTTAATCTAATTACACCTAATCTAAGCCCCCCAATAAAATAAAAAAGCCCCCCAAAATAATAAAATTCCCTTCCCTATACTAAATTACAAAAGTAATCAGCTCTATTACCAGCCCTTAAAAGGGTTTTTTGCGGGGTATTGCCCCAAAGTAATCAGCTCTTTTACCTGTAAAAAAAAAAAACAATACAATCCCCACCCTCAACATTACAACCCACAACCCACACACCCCTACTCTAAAACCACCCGATCCCCCATTAAAAAAACCTAACACTACCCCCTGAAGATCACCCTACCTTGAGCTGTGTTCAGCCAGCCGGCCACCGATGGAACAGAAGAGGATATCCGGACCGGCAGAAGTCTTCATCCTATCCGGGCAGAAGAGGACATCCGGACCGGCAGAAGTCTACATCCTATCCGGGCAGAAGAGGACATCTGGACCAGCAGAAGTCTTCATCCAGGCGGCATCTTCTATCTAAATCCCCCCGGAGTGGAGCCATCTTCTATCCAGCCGACGTGGAGCCATCCACTTCTTCCGACGGACTAACGACGAATGAAGGTTCCTTTAAATGATTTAGAATGCAAGGTCAATTTTATTGGCTCATCCAATCAGCCAATCGGATTGAACTTCAATCTGATTGGCTGATAGCATCAATCAATCAGATTTTTCCTACCTTAATTCCGATTGGCTGATAGAATTCTATCAGCCAATCGGAATTGAAGGGACGCCATCTTGGATGACGTCCCTTAAAGGAACCTTCATTCGTCGTTAGTCCGTCGGAAGAAGAGGATGGCTCCACGTCGGCTGGATAGAAGATGGCTCCGCTCCGGAAGGATGAAGATAGAAGATGCCGAATGGATGAAGATGTCTGCCGGTCCAGATGTCCTCTTCTACCCGGATAGGATGAAGACTTCTGCCTGTTGGGGGATTGTATTTTTTTTTACAGGTAAAAGAGCTGATAACTTTGGGGCAATGCCCCACAAAAAGCCCTTTTAAGGGCTGGTAATAGAGCTGATTACTTTTGTAATTAGGATAGGGAATTTTATTATTTTGGGGGGCTTTTTTATTTTATTAGGGGGCTTAGATTAGGTGTAATTAGATTAAAATTCTTGTAATATTTTTTTATTTTTTGTAATTTAGTGGGGGGGGGTTTGTACCATAGTTTAGTTTATTTAATTGTATATGAGTTTAGATAATTGTAGTTAATTTATTTAATTAATTTAATGATAGTGTAGTGTTAGGTGTATTTGTAACTTAGGTTAGGATTTATTTTACAGGTAATTTTGCAATTATTTTAACTAGGTAGTTATTAAATAGTTATTAACTATTTAATAGCTATTGTATCTAGTTAAAATAAATACAAAGTTGCGTGTAAAATAAATATAAACCCTAAAATAGCTACAATGTAATTATTAGTTATATTGTAGCTATATTAGGGTTTATTTTATAGGTAAGTATTTATATTTAAATAGGATTACTTTATTTAATGATAGTGATTTTAGTTTGTTATATTTCAATTATATTTAACTTAGGGGGGGTGTTAGGGTTAGGGTTAGACTTAGGTTTAGTGGTTAATAACTTTATTATAGTAGCGGCAACGTTGGGGGCAGGAGATTAGGGGTTAATAATTGTAGGTAGGTGGCGGCGATGTTAGGGAGGGCAGATTAGGGGTTAATAAAATTTATTATAGTGTTTGCGAGGTGGAAGTGCGGTGGTTTTAGGGGTTAATACATTTATTATAGTGGCGGCGATGTCCGGTCGGTAGATTAGGGGTTAATATATGTAGGTAGGTGGCGGCGAGGTTGGCGGGGGCAGATTAGGGGGTAATAAATATAATATAGGTGTCAGCGATGTTAGGGACAGCAGATTAGGGGTTCATAGGTATAATTTAGGTGGCGGCGGTGTCCGGTCGGAAGATTAGGGGTTAAAAAAAATTATTATAGGGTTTGCGATGTGGGGGGGCCTCGGTTTAGGGGTTCATAGGTAGTTTATGGGTGTTAGTGTACTTTTAGCACTGTAGTTAAGAGCTTTATGTTCCGGCGTTAGCCCATAAAACTGTTAACTACTGACTTTTTTTTGCGGTTGGAGTCTTGGAGGTAGAGGCTCTACCGCTCACTTTCTCCAAGACTCGTAATACCAGCGTTTGGCAAATCCCATAGAAAAGATAGGATACGCAATTGACGTAAGGGGATTTGCGGTAGCCTCAAGTCGCGGAAAAAAAGTGAGCGGTGAGCCTGTACCTGTCAGACTCGTAATACCAGCGTTAGGTAAAAAGTAGCGTTAGGACCCCCTAACGCTGCTTTTTAAAGCTAACGCAGAACTCGTAATCTAGGCAACAGTTTGCTGGGGATAACAGCCTGTAAAATCCTTTAAGAACAGAAAGGAGCAATATAGGAACCAAAAGTACTTCCATTTTTAAATGTGAAAATGATCTGTGACTCTCAATTGAGATTAATCAGTATCTCTGCAGGCTTCTTTAGGCCATTATTCATATATTTTGCATCAGTCTGTTCTAAATAGAATGTTCAAAAATGGAGAAATGTCAGAAGGACTGTGTCTGCAACATCACTAATTAGCCTTTGCATTTTTTGTTTATTCTGTTCTTTATCCCTTGAAATAGGTCCATCATGTAAGCTAAAAGGAAACATAATTACAATTTACTTGTAACTGCTATTAGTTTAAAAAAAATCAATTAACAGAAAAATACCACATTTCTAGCAGTGACGTTACGATAGATAAATAATAGCTAGATAGCTATATAGATAGATAGATAAATAGATAAATGATAGCTAGATAACTAAATAGATAGATAGACAATAGATAGCTAGATAGATAGGCCATATTATGCTGTATCCAGCACTGATAATTTATAAAGTTCTAATTGTAAAATGTTATTACATTAACCCCTTGAGTGCTAATGACGGCTCTGAGCTGTTGCAGAGTTTCCACTCTGGTGCTAACGACGGCTCAGAGCTGAGGGAGATCTTGGGGCTCCCACCCGCTCCTACCCCGGCGATCATGTCTGTAGAGTGACAGGCATCACCGGGGATTCCCGTTTTGCGTGGTGACGTCACGCGCAATAACATGATGAAGTCACCGTGCAACTTTATTTATACTTAACAATGTTAAGTATATGAGCAGGGGCATGCTGCTTAAAAGCCTGTATCTCAGGAATCTAAGCAGCTACAGACCCCCAAGACCCACTTTTGGAAAGGTAATCACCCAACCTTTCCAGTGTATGTATTAGGGGTCTGAAAAAAATAAAAAAAAAGTAAAAAAAAAAAATAGTTCAAAAAATAAAAAATAAATAAAAATCTTAGCACCCAGGAGGGAAAGTGCTTAGCACTCAAAGGGTTAAAGTTTTTGGGGATAACAGGTTTATTACGTGAAAAATATTATAATATAAATCTCTAACTCAACTAAATGCAATTGGGACAGATATGCAAATATTAAATCACAGAGGGATCTTTTTCTAAAACAGAAATCGACTCAAGAAGAAATTAGAAAAAAAGTGCTATATGGGGGCTTTAAGGGAAGGACAGCAAAATATTTAGCAAGCATAACAAGACAAAAATCCAACAATCATGGGCACGATTACATATACGGCACAGCCTTCAGAGCAAGTGCTGCAACCCGCGCCGCCCGTAATTTCACCTCGCACATCAGGCTATTACATATACGGTGCCGGCAGGTTATAAAGTGTCACAAGTCGGATAAACTAGCAATGTCCTGAAATGAGCGTAAATATACATTTCTGGAGTCGCCAGTGAGTTACGGCACATTAGAAACTGCCGGTGCCTAAGAAAAGTAAAGAAAATAACAAATCTCCCGTAAAAGTCTAACACACCTCCCAAAAATAAGCCAGACACATAAAAACCCCTATATCTTCAATCCCCCTCTCACTACTAATAATAAATGTATTAACCCCTAGACCGGCATCCTCCCACAACGCAATAAGCCTAATTAAACTATTAGCCCCTATATTCGCCATCAAACCCACACCACAAGTAATAACTAATGGCTAGATTATGAGTTTGTGGTATGAGTGAAAAAGCAGCGTTAAGACTCTTTTTCACTATCGCTGGTATTACGAGTCTTGCAGGTTTTAGGGGCACCGCTCACATTTTTGGCTGTAACGCAGCGTAACTACCGCAGCTTTCAAAAAGTCCTTTTTCAATGGGACTTCATTTGCACCGTTATTACAAGTCTGCCTGGGAGGCCAAAAAGTGAGAGGTGCAGCCCATAACAACAAGATCCATATCGTAAACTAAAAGTCAGTAGTTATGGGTTTTACGCTACAAAGCAGTACCATAAAACTCATAACTAAAGTGCTAAAAAGTACACTAACACCCATAAACTACCTATTAACCCCTAAACTGAGGCCCTCCTGCACTGCAAATACTAAAATAAAATTACTAACCCCTTATCTGCCGCTCCGGCCATCGCCGCCACTATAATATACATATTAACCCCTAAACCGCCATACTCCCGCATCGCAAACACTAGTTAAATATGATTAACCCCTAAACTGCCGCCCCTAACATCGCCCCCACCTAACTACATTTAACCCCTAATCTTCCTCCCCAAACGTCGCCGCCACTATACTAAATTTATGAACCCCTAAACCTAAATCTAACACCCACTAACTTTAATGTAATTAAAATAAATCTAAATAAAAGCTACTATTAATAACTAAATAATTCCTATTTAAAACTAAATACTTACCTATAAAATAAAAACCTAAGCTAGCTACAATATAACTAATAGTATTTTTATTTTTATTACACAGGCAAGTTTGTATTTATTTTAACTAGGTAGAATAGTTACTAAATAGTTATTAACTATTTAATAACTACCTAGCAAAAATAAATACAAATTTACCTGTAAAATAAAACCTAACCTGAATTACACTAACACCTAACCTTACACTACAATTAAATCAATTATCTAAATTAAATACAATTAACTAAATTACAATAAAAACAAACACTAAATTACACAAAAGAAAAAAAGATATTATCAGATATTTAAACTAATTACACCTAATCTAAAAGCCCTATCAAAATAAAAAAGCCTCCCCAAAATATAAAAAACCCTAGCCTAAACTAAACTACCAATAGCCCTTAAAAGGGCCTTTTGTGGGGCATTGCCCCAAAGAAATCAGCTCTTTTACCTGTAAAAAAAATACAAACAACCCCCCAACAGTAAAACCCACCACCCACACAACCAACCCCCCAAATAAAATCCTAACTAAAAAACCTAAGCTCCCCATTGCCCTGAAAAAGGGCATTTGGATGGGCATTGCCCTTAAAAGGGCATTTAGCTCTTTTTCCACCCAAAAGCCCTAATCTAAAAATAAAACCCACCCAATAAACCCTTAAAAAAACTAACACTAACCCCTGAAGATCCACTTACAGTTTTTGAAGACACGACATCCATCCTCAACAAAGCCGGCAGAAGTCCTCAATGATGGCATCTTCTATCGTCATCCATCCGGCGCGGAGCGGGTCCATCTTCAAGACATCCGGCGCAGAGCATCCTCTTCTTATGATGATTCTTCCAGAATGAAGGTTCCTTTAAGTGATGTCATACAAGATGGCGTCCCTTGAATTCCGATTGGCTGATAGAATTCTATCAGCCAATCGGAATTAAAGGTGAACAAATCCTATTGGCTGATGCAATCAGCCAATAGGATTGAGCTTCAATTCTATCAGCCAATCAGAATTCAAGGGACTCCATCTTGGATGATGTCACTTAAAGGAACCTTCATTCTGGAAAAGTCATCGTAAGAAGAGGATGCTCCACGCCGGATGTCTTGAAGATGGAACCGCTCCGCGCCGGATGGATGAAGATAGAAGATGCCGTCTGGATGCAGACTTCTGCCCGGTTGGATGAAGACTTCTTCCGCTTCATTGAGGACTTTTGCCGGCTTCGTTGACGATGGATGTTGGGTCTTCGGGGGTTAGTGTTAGGTTTTTTTAAGAGTTTATTGGGTGGGTTTTATTTTTAGATTAGGGCTTTTGGGCGGAAAAAGAGCTAAATGTCAATGCCAGTCCAAATGCCCTTTTCAGGGCAATGGGGAGCTTAGGTTTTTTTAGTTAGGATTTTATTTGGGGGGTTGGTTGTGTGGGTGGTGGGTTTTACTGTTGGGGTGTTGTTTGTATTTTTTCCCAGGTAAAAGAGCTGATTTCTTTGGGGCAATGCCCTGCAAAAGGCCCTTTTAAGGGCTATTGGTAGTTTAGTTTAGGGTAGGGTTTTTTTATTTGGGGGGGCTTTTTTTATTTTTATAGGACTATTAGATTAGGTGTAATTAGTTTAAATATCTGATCATTTCTTTTTTTATTTTGTGTAATGTAGTGGTTTTTTTTTTTTGTAATTTAGTTAATTGTATTTAAATTTAGGTAATTGATTTAATTGTAGTGTAAGGTTAGGTAGTGTAAGACAGGTTAGGTTTTATTTTACAGGTAAATATGTATTTATTTTAGCTAGGTAGTTAGTAAATAGTTAATAACTATTTAGTAACTATTCTAATTAGTTAAAATAAATACAAACTTGCCTGTGAAATAAAAATAATGCCTAAGATAGATACAATGTAACTATTAGTTATATTGCAGCTAGCTTAGGGTTTATTTTACAGGTAAGTATTTAGTTTTAAATAGGAATTATTTAGTTATTAATAGTAGCTTTTATTTAGATTTATTTTAATTACATTAAAGTTAGTGGGTGTTAGGGTTAGACTTAGGGTTAGGTTTAGGGGTTAATAAATTTAGTATAGTGGTGGCGACGTTGGGGACGGCAGATTAGGGGTTAATAAGTGTAGGTAGGTTGCGGCGACATTGGGGGCGGGAGATTAGGGGTTAATAAATATAATGTAGGAGTCGGCCATGTTGGGGGCAGCAGATTAGGGGTTAATAAGTATAATGTAGGTGTCGGCAATGTCAGGGGCAGCAGATTAGGGGTTAATAAATATAATGTAGGTGTCGGCAATGTCGGGGGCGGCAGGTTAGGGGTTAATAAGTGTAAGATTAGGGGTGTTTAGACTCGGGGTTCATGTTAGGGTGTTAGGTGTAAACATAAATTTTCTTTCCCCATAGGAATCAATAGGGCTGCGTTACGCAGCTTTACACTGCTTTTTTGCAGGTGTTAGGCTTTTTTTCAGCCGGCTCTCCCCTTTGATGTCTATGGGGAAATCATGCACGAGCACGGAAAACCAGCTCACCGCAGCTTTTAGCAGCGCTGGTATTGGAGTGCGGTATGGAGCACAATTTTGCTTTACACTCACAAATTGCCTGCTAACGCCGGGTTTTTTAAACCTGTAATACCAGCGCTGTACGGAAGTGAGCGGTGACAATAACTTGCAAGTTAGCACCGCACCCCTCATAACGCAAAACTCGTTATCTAGCTGTAAATTATTAACCCCTAAATCTGCCAACTCTAACATCGCAAACTACCTATTAAAACTATTCATGCCTAATCCGCCATTAACCCACAAAGCAATAAACCTATTAAAGTATTAACCCCTAAACCGCCAAAGCCCACAACGCAATAAACCTATTAAAGTATTAACCCCTAAACCACCAAAGCCCACAATGCAATAAACCTATTAAAGTATTAACCCCTAAACCGCCAAAGCCCACAACGCAATAAACCTAACCCCTAAACTAACCCCCCCTATCCTAACCCCCCTAACCTAACACCCCCCAAATGAACCCAAATTACCTAATTTACAAAATACTTAAGTTACTATTAAATTAAAAAAAAAACTAACACTACTTTAAAAATACAAATAAACTAAGTATAAATTAAAGGGACAGTCTAATCAAAATTCTGGAGGAGACTGTCCCTTTAAGCTACAATTACAGAAAATAAAAAAATCTAAGATTACAGAAAATAATAAAGAAAATTACCAAATTTTACAAAAATTATACCTAATCCCTATGAAAATAGAAAAGCCCCCCGCCTAATCATATAAACTACCAGTAGCCCTTAAATTGGCTTTTTGCAGGGCTCTTTTTCAAGAAAATACACAACCCCTCCAAACAGTAAAACCCCCCACCCACCAAATCCCCCCAAATAAAATAACCTAACGTTAAAAACCCTAAACTACCCATTGCCCTGAAAAGGGCATTTGTTGGGCAGTGCCCTTTAAAGGGCATTCAGCTCTTTTACTGTCCACCCTATCTAAATAAAATTTAAAAAAAACAAAAATCCCTTAAAAAACCCTAAGTCTAACCCCCAAGTGGTCCTCACCTATCCTGAAGTCCGGCGGAGAAGGTCCTGTTCCAGGTGATTAAGTCTTCTTCCAAGCGGCGACCTCTTCTTTTTTATGACGCAGTCCCATGTTAGCCTATGGAAGTAAAAATTGCGGGAAACAGGTGAAATATACGTGGATACCAGGATACCAAACCCGCGCAAAAACCGGCGTTGCCGGCTTTTGCGGGCGACGCCGCATATGTAATGGGGCCCCATATTGTAGCAATTAAGTCTGGATTAAACAGATATACTTCCAATGAAGAAATAAAAAAAAAACTTTTTTTTTTCTAAATTTGACCCCCAAAATCTGTTACACATCTACAACCACCAAAAAACACAGATGCTTAATAGCTTCTAAATGTTGTCCTGAGTTTAGTAATACCCAAGTATGCACGTTTAAGTACAAGTAGCACTTTGCTATTTCCAAACCATTTTTTTTCCCTCAAAATTAGCGATAGTTACATTGTAACACTGTCATCTGTCAGGAATTCCTGAATATCCCTTGACATGTATATATTTTTTTTAGTAGACAACCCAAAGTATTGATCTAGGCTTGTTTTGGTATATTTCATGCCACCATTTCACCGCCAAATGCGATCAAATAAAAAAAGTTAACTTTTTCACAAATGTTTTCACAAACTTTAGGTTTGTCACTGAAATTATTTACAAACAGCTTGTGCAATTATGGCACAAATGGTTGTAAATGCTTCTCTGGGATCCCCATTATTCAGAAATAGCAGACATTTATGGCTTTGGCATTACTTTTTGGTAATTTGAAGGCCGCTAAATGCCGCTGTGCACCACATGTGTATTATGCCCAGCAGTGAAGGGGTTAATTAGGTAGCTTGTAGGGAGCTTGTAGGGTTAACTTTTGCTTTAGTGTAGTGTGGTAGACAACCCAAAGTATTGATCTAGGCCCATTTTGTTATATTTCATGTCACCATATTACCGCCAAATGCAATCAAATAAAAAAGTTGTTAACTTTTTCAATAACTTTTTCACAAACTTTAGGTTTCTAACTGAAATGATTTACAAACAACTTGTGCAATTATGGCACAAATGGTTGTAGATGCTTCTCTGGGATCCCTTTTGTTTAGAAATGGCAGACATATATGTCTTTGGCATTACGTTTTGGTAATTAGAAGGCTGCTAATTGCTGCTGCACACCACACTCTGCAAATCTATTTCTGCAGTGCCCCACTTATGGGGCATGCAGAAATAGTGCTATCTCGCTATTTTTAGTGAAATTTCGGCAGAGAGAAGCCCAGGAGTGCAGCGACTGCAGCGCTGGTCCTTACGGGCATAACGACAAGCGTTGTACAGGGTACGACGCTGGTCATTAAGGGGTTTATGTATATCATAATAGGGAAATGCCTTGATCACCTTACTTTACTGTATCCGATATTTCTTTAATACTGTCACACTTGTAGCAATAATGTAGAGCTACTGAACTAGAATGCTGGTTATTGCTAGTAATTGACGATCACAACTGTAGAATCAGGATTAATATGATAATGAAAGTTTAATCTGTGAGAAAAAAGCAAGTCCTGTAGAGAGATCTGTGTAAAGTCTATGATCAAATCCTCTGTGCTTGGAATGGTCAGCTGTTTGATACTGGTTGCAATCTTGTTGCAAAGACAGGTTTGTGATGTGTCACAGGGGTGTGGTTAGCGAGTTACAGAAGAACACTCTGAGTGGTTGCTGTCAGGAGTCACCTTGAAAGGCAGGAGAGGATTGACAGGCTAGCTGTATGGCAACTTGGTAAATTGTCCCTGCACAGCTGTAAGCCGGTGTTCTGTCGAGAACTGCAATTCATCGAAAACTGCAATATGACGTGACTTCCGGTAATTCCATACATCTGATTGGCCCTTGTCCAGTTAGTGACAGGATTCACAACCAATCAGATGGGCACTGTAATCGCCTATCTTCACTATCTATTTTGCCTCCGCCTGGGGGGGTTCAAAGCGAAGCCCCCCTTGTAAACCTCATTCTCCAAGGTTTACTTGGGGTGTATGGCAGAGGATCAGCGGTGCGCCCCCCGGACAGAGGCAAAACAGAAATTAAAATAGAAAACTCCCTGGAAGTGACGTCATATTGCAGTTTTCGATGAATTGCAGTTCTCGACAGAACACCGTCACAGATGGGCGTGTCTTTGAGCGGAGCGGTTGGAGCAATCTCCTTCTGTGCTGTAACGGAGAGAATAACTTATGCAGGCAACTCAGTAAGTAATCTCTGTAGGAGGCTTGGCTTAGAGGGAGTCTTGATAGTAGGTTGAACAAACTTCAGTTTACAAGATAACAGGCAGAGTCAGTTATTTACCAGTGATAACAGTATGCTCCACATACACACAGTCTGGGATTGCCTGCTGGCGAGTTCACTTGGACTTAGTATGAAGTCTCAAGAAATGCAGGATATAAGCAGCAAGGATCTGTATGGAATATAGGTTTGATTCTGTAAGAGTTCTGTTACAGAATGGTAGTATCAGGAGGCTTGCAATGCAGCAGAAGAGGAACGACCTGAGTCAAGCTAAACATACAAATTACTAAGCACCTGAAGGAAGGTGTACCATAATTTTATAGGCAGGCTTGAAAGAATGAGTGCAAAGAGGATTTAAATGGACGGTTCATGACAAATACTGAAAAAAGATAAAGACCCAGAAAACCCGACTTTATATAGACCAATTTCATTGCTCAATTTTAACTATAAGTTACTACTACTAGCAACAATAATTGCAAATCGACTAAAGCCACACCTAAATAAGATAATACACGAAAACCAAACAGGTTTATTCCCTAGTCGAAATCCGGTTAAAAACATACGCAAAACTTTTTTAATTCTAGAATATTTTTTTAATGAGTTCAAACATAAAAGAGTGCAAAAAAGGTCAGAAGCAGCAATATTAACAATAGAAGCAGAGAAAGCGTTTAACTATATCAATTGTGATCACTTATTTTATACACTAGAAAAAAAAATATTCTGGTAACTTTATCAATTTAATTAATTCAATTTACAATAATTCATCTTCTGCAATTATAATAAACGGATCACTTAAAGATGCAAGCTGAGTAGAGGAAGTAAACAGAGCTATCTTCTTTCTCCCATTCTCTTTAACATATCATTTAAACATCCCTTTAGAGAAGTCCATCAAATAAAATATCTGGGAGTAATCTTAACTAGAAATCTGCAGGAATGATGCGGTTTTAATTTTACCATTTTTTTTCTAGCATGTAGAAGGAAGACCTTGGAATGGATGAACCTTCCAATCTCTATTACAGCTCGTGTCATGCTAATTAAAACTATTCTGTTCCCTAAACTATTATATTTATTGCAAAATAATCCTTTCTTTCTACAAAGAAGGGATAGGATATAGTTCAACCAGATATGCCCAAGATTTATATGGAATGGGAAGAGACCTCGGATATCCCTAAATAAATTGATACATGCTAAAGACGCCGCAGGATTAGCGTTTCCCAATATTAAGTATTACTATTTAGCTGCATTACTTAAATTTGCAACAGATTGAATTACGGAGCAGGATTATGTGACGTTTTCATAACATGATAGTACCATTTGATTTAAAAGCCTTTTTGCATTGATCCATGCCAAACCTCCCAAATAGAGTCACCAATGTGATATCCATTAAAAATATAGGGGCCTATTTATTAAAGGTCTTGCGGATCTGATCCGACAGTACGGATCAGGTCCGCAAGACCTCGCTGAATGCGGAGAGCAATACGCTCTCCGTATTCAGCATTGTACCAGCAGCTCACAAGAGCTTCAGGTGCAACGCCGCCCCCTGCTGAATCGCGGCCAATGGGCCGCCAGCAGGGAGCTGTCAATCAACCCAATCGTACTCGATCGGGTTGATTTCCGGCGATTCCTTTCCGCCTGCTCAGAGCAGGAGGACAGGGTTATGGAGCAGCGGTCTTTGTGACCGCTGCTTCATAACTGCTGTTTCTGGTGAGTCTGAAGACTCGCCAGAAACACGGCCCGTCAAGATCCTTTCAGAGCTTGATAGATCGGTTCCATAGTGTTAGCATGGCAGAGATACTGCCTTGAAATAGACACCAGCCCTTTCTGTACAGAATTCTTAACCTGGAATTCACTCCAGGTCTTTCCAATGCGATCTATAAACAGTGGGAAAGTAAAGAGTTAACACAAATTACACAACTCTTAATGTCTGACTTATCTGTTAATACTTTCCCAAATATTTCTAATCAATTTGTGATATCTAAAAGATTTGTTTTGCCTCCCTGCAAATTAGACACAGATTGGTCATTAGGACCCTTAAGTAGTAGAATTCCACTAAATCAGGAGGGGGTTTATTCCATTTGTCATATCTATAATTTAGTCAATGTGCATGCAAATCCCAAACAAATAGAAGGAATACAACATAAATGGCACAAACATTTCCCAGAAATTAGTGTCTTAGATATTCAGGATAGCCTTAAAGTGATGTCAATTTTGATGCTAAAGTGCCCGTTTTTTAAAAATTCGATTAAAAACAGCGACACTTTAATCCATCAGAATTTACATTTCACTCCTGTTGTGAAAAAAACCCTTACCATTTAATCTTCACAGCAGCTCCAGATAGAACATACAATTTTAAACAAGTTTCAAATTTACTTCTGTTATCAAATTTTCTTCGTTTTTTTGTTATCCTTTGTTGAAAAGCAGGAAGGTAAGTTCATGAGTGTGCAAGTTTCTCCAACACTATATGGCAGCAGTTTTGCAACAATGCTATTTATTAGCAAGAGCACTAGATGGCAGCACTATTTCCTGTCATGTATTGCTTCAGGCATGTGCACGCTACCTACCTAGGTATCTATTCAACAATGAATATCATGAGAATAAAGCAAATTTGATAATAGAAGTCAAATGGAAACTTTTTTTTAAATTGTCTTCTCTAGCTAAATTTTTAAAGAAAAAAATTGGGTTTAATGTCCCTTTAAGTATAAGCATAGTGCTATTAAATCAAACACAATTTTATAGAACTAACACCATAAAGAAATAATATTTCATCAATTCTCTGATATGAATCTGTCAATTGTTTATCTATGTGATTATTTCCTTTTTCACAACCATATCAGATAATCAAAGTTGTTGACTACCTGAAAATATTAATAATAAAAGATGAAATTTAAATCTCATAAAAAGCATTAGCAACAAACTGCTACATAAAGCTAAGTAACCCCCATTAAAACCCTGTACATAGTAAACTGCTACCTTGTCCCTCCTGGCTCACTGGAGCCCACCAATTGCAATTAACGCTACCCTAATATCTTACCCTACAGCATTAATCATCCCTACCAGTTTCCCATCTCTCACAAGTTAACCTTAAGCACTATCATACCCTACAGCATTAATCCCTACCAGTTTCCCATCTCCCACAAGTTAACCTTAAGCACTATCATACCCTACAGCATTAATCCCTACCAGTTTCCCATCTCCCACAATTTAACTTTAAGCACTATCATACCCTACAGCATTAATCCCTACCAGTTTCCCATCTCCCACAAGTTAAACTTAAGCACTATCATACCCTACAGCATTAATCCCTACCAGTTTCCCATCTCCCACAAGTTAACCTTAAGCACTATCATACCCTACAGCATTAATCCCTACCAGTTTCCCATCTCCCACAAGTTAACCTTAAGCACTATCATACCCTACAGCATTAATCCCTACCAGTTTCCCATCTCCCACAAGTTAACCTTAAGCACTATCATACCCTACAGCATTAATCCCTACCAGTTACCCATCTTCCCACAAGTTAACCTTCGGCACTATCATACCCTACAGCATTAATCCCTACCAGTTTCCCATCTCCCACAAGTTAACCTTAAGCACTATCATACCCTACAGCATTAACCCCTACCAGTTTCCCATATCCGACAAGTTAACCTTAAGCACTATCATACCCTACAGCATTAATCCCTACCAGTTTCCCATCTCCCACACGTTAACCTTAAGCACTATCATACCCTACAGCATTAATGCCTACCAGTTTCCCATCTTCCACAAGTTAACCTTAAGCACTATCATACCCTACAGCACTATTCACTACCAGTTTCCCATCTTCAACTAGTTAAGCCTAAGCACTATCATACCCTACAGCATTAACCTTTACCAGTATCCCATCTCCCACAGGTTAACCTTAAGCACTCTCATATCCTACAGCATTAATCCCTACCAGTTTCCCATCTCCCACAAGTTATCCTTAAGCACTATCATACCCTACAGCATTAATCCCTACCAGTTTCCCATATCCCACAAGTTAACCATATGCACTATTATACCCTACAGCATTAATCCCTACCAGTATCCCATCTCCCACAAGTTAACCTTAAGCACTATCATACCCTACAGCATTAACCCCTACCAGTTTCCCATCTCCCACAAGTTAACCTTAAGCACTATCATACCCTACAGCATTAATCCCTACCAGTTTCCCATATCCCACAAGTTAACCTTAAGCACTATCATACCCTACAGCATTAATCCCTACCAGTTTCCCATATCCCACAAGTTAACCACAAGCACTATTATACCCTACAGCATTAATCCCTACCAGTTTCCCATATCCCACAAGTTAACCTTAAGCACTATCATACCCTACAGCATTAATCCCTACCAGTTTCCCATCTCCCACAAGTTAACCTTAAGCACTATCATACCCTACAGCATTAATCCCTACCAGTTTCCCATATCCCACAAGTTAACCTTAAGCACTATCATACCCTACAGCATTATTCACTACCAGTTTCCCATCTCCCACAAGTTAACCTTAAGCACTATCATACCCTACAGCATTAACCCCTACCAGTTTCCCATATCCCACAAGTTAACCATAAGCACTATCATACCCTACAGCATTAATCCCTACCAGTTTCCCATCTCCCACAAGTTAACCTTAAGCACTATCATACCCTACAGCATTAATCTCTACCAGTTTCCCATCTCCCACAATTTAACTTTAAGCACTATCATACCCTACATCATTAATCCCTACCAGTTTCCCATCTCCCACAAGTTAACCTTAAGCACTATCATACCCTACAGCATTAATCCCTACCAGTTTCCCATCTCCCACAAGTTAACCTTAAGCACTATCATACCCTACAGCATTAATCCCTACCAGTTTCCCATCTCCCACAAGTTAACCTTAAGCACTATCATACCCTACAGCATTAACCCCTACCAGTTTCCCATATCCCACAAGTTAACCATAAGCACTATCATACCCTACAGCATTAATCCCTACCAGTTTCCCATCTCCCACAAGTTAACCTTAAGCACTATCATACCCTACAGCATTAATCCCTACCAGTTTCCCATCTCCCACAAGTTAACCTTAAGCACTATCATACCCTACAGCATTAATCCCTACCAGTTTCCCATCTCCCACAAGTTAACCTTAATCACTATCATACCCTACAGCATTAATCCCTACCAGTTTCCCATCTCCCACAAGTTAACCTCAATCACTATCATACCCTACAGCATTAATCCCTACCAGTTTCCCATCTCCCACAAGTTAACCTTAAGCAATAGCATACCCTACAGCATTAATCCATACCAGTTTCCCATCTCCCACAAGTTAACCTTAAGCACTATCATACCCTACAGCATTAATCCCTACCAGTTTCCCATCTCCCACAAGTTAACCTTAAGCACTATCATACCCTACAGCATTATTCCCTACAAGTTTCCCATCTCCCACAAGTTAACCATAAGCACTATCATACCCTACAGCATTAATCCCTACCAGTTTCCCATCTTCCAACAAGTTAACTTTAGGCACTATCATACCCTACAGCATTAATCCCTATCAGTATCCCATCTCCCACAAGTTAACCTTAAGCACTATCATACCCTACAGCATTATTCCCTACAAGTTTCCCATCTCCCACAAGTTAACCATAAGCACTATCATACCCTACAGCATTAATCCCTACCAGTTTCCCATCTCCCACAAGTTAACCTTAAGCACTATCATACCCTACAGCATTATTTATTACCAGTTTCCCATCTCCCACAAGTTAACCTTAAGCACTATCATACCCTACAGCATTAATCCCTACCAGTTACCCATCTTCCCACAAGTTAACCTTAGGCACTATCATACCCTACAGCATTAATCCCTACCAGTTTCCCATCTCCCACAAGTTAACCTTAAGCACTATCATACCCTACAGCATTAACCCCTACCAGTTACCCATCTTCCCACAAGTTAACCTTAAGCACTATCATACCCTACAGCATTAATCCCTACCAGTTTCCCATCTCCCACAAGTTAACCTTAAGCACTATCATACCCTACAGCATTAATCCCTACCATTTTCCCATCTCCCACAAGTTAACCTTAAGCACTATCATACCCTACAGCATTATTTATTACCAGTTTCCCATCTCCCACAAGTTAACCTTAAGCACTATCATACCCTACAGCATTAATCCCTACCATTTTCCCATCTCCCACAAGTTAACCTTAAGCACTATCATACCCTACAGCATTATTTATTACCAATTTCCCATCTCCCACAAGTTAACCTTAAGCACTATCATACCCTACAGCATTAATCCCTACCATTTTCCCATCTCCCACAAGTTAACCTTAAGCACTATCATACCCTACAGCATTATTCACTACCAGTTACCCATCTTCCCACAAGTTAACCTTAAGCACTATCATACCCTACAGCATTATTCACTACCAGTTTCCCATATCCCACAAGTTAACCTTAAGCACTATCATACCCTACAGCATTAATCCCTACCAGTTTCCCATCTCCCACAAGTAAACCTTAAGCACTATCATACCCTACAGCATTAATCCCTACCAGTTTCCCATCTCCCACAAGTAAACCTTAAGCACTATCATACCCTACAGCATTAATCCCTACCAGTTTTCCATCTTCCCACAAGTTAACCTTAAGCACTATCATACCCTACAGCATTATTCACTACCAGTTTCCCATATCCCACAAGTTAACCTTAGGCACTATCATACCCTACAGCATTAATCCCTACCAGTTTCCCATCTCCCACAAGTTAACCATAAGCACTATCATACCCTACAGCATTATTTATTACCAGTTTCCCATCTCCCACAAGTTAAACTTAAGCACTATCATACCCTACAGCATTAATCCCTACCAGTTACCCATCTTCCCACAAGTTAACCTTAGGCACTATCATACCCTACAGCATTAATCCCTACCAGTTACCCATCTTCCCACAAGTTAACCTTAAGCACTATCATACCCTACAGCATTAATCCCTACCAGTTTCCCATCTCCCACAAGTTAACCTTAAGCACTATCATACCCTACAGCATTAATCCCTACCAGTTTCCCCTCTCCCACAAGTTAACCTTAAGCACTATCATACCCTACAGCATTATTTATTACCAGTATCCCATCTCCCACAAGTTAACCTTAAGCACTATCATACCCTACAGCATTAATCCCTAGTGCACACCCGGGCCCCCTCTTTGCAAGTTATACCTAACTGCAACCTCTACTAGTTGCAATAACCAATATCCTGTCAACACCAGGACCTCATATTGTGCCAAACTCAGCCCCACGAGCATAGATTATAACTCAACAAATGTCATTGGTTCAAAGCAGGCAGACTCATAAATATTTCATTATTTCCATAAAATGTGTTATTCCTACTGTGAAAATAATGATTATTTTTCTTAGAAGGCAGAGATAAACCCCTACAAAGCATATAATGTCTGATTCACAAAACCGAAACATATTTATTTTGAAAGTAAATAATGACTTTATAGTATTTACTATAAAACAACATTAACAATACTAAAACCTGATATTGTATAATAGTTTGTAATATAGTTTAATATATTGATCATTACCTTTATTACCTTTTATCATTCAGTAATTATACAGGGAATGTTTATAGCCATATTATGCTATATATTATATATGTATAAATGCAAATGCATTCCATGGAAAAATATCACAGCATATAGCTGTTGTTATCTACTTCCTTTTGCATATCTCCTTCTTTCCAAAGACGCCTATTGGGACTTTGAAACATTGAGCATACACTGTGCTTCTGTGGAAAGCAGATGGATAGATAAGCCAATTGCAGTCTTATAATTCTTACAGTTTGCTTAAGAAATTCATTCTTTATAATCCTTCTGTCTATCATTTAAAATTTACAGATTTTTGTAAAATTGTGACAGACCCAGATGGTTTCCGCATTATATATATTTGTGAACTCTAACAATACAGGCACATGGGAGAAGAAAATATCTTAACTGAGCAGAATACAGTATATTAGAAAGAAAATCAGATTATTGTATGCAGCATGGCACTCTTATTCCTGACCTATTCAGCTGCAACACATTGCTATGAGCTTGTGTACAGTAACATTGTGACCAGATGATACACACGCTGGGAGCAATACATGGTAACATAGCTAAAAAGAAATATAAAATAACATGACAATGAACAGTGAGTCTTTACAGCTACGGACATCTGCAAATATGGAGACAAATATAAAATGGCAGAATATACCATTACTAATATTATCAATGCAGGTTTAAAACCTTACCCAGTCTAAAGAACATATCTAGCTAGGTGACTAATTTGTATTTTTTTGCATGAACCTTATTATTTCTAGAGCAGGAGTGTAAAAATTTAGAGATTTCGGACTAGATTACAAGTGGTGTGAAAATGATTTTACGAGGGTCTTCGCGATTGTTTGCGATCTGCTTAAATTGGGCTGATATTACAAGTTGAGCGCAATCACGATTTACACTAGAATCATTACAGCGTATTACAAAACTGTGGTTAACTATTTTGCGAAATTAAAAAGGGTCACAAAACACATTAAAAATACATTGCAAAGCACAGATACACTTATGATAACACCATATGATAAAAATTAATGCACACAAAAGGCTCAAAGATATGAGATCTCTTGAGTTAGAAAAAACACAATTTATGCTTACCTGATAAATTTCTCTTGTGGTGTATCCAGTCCACGGATCATCCATTACTTGTGGGATATTCTCATTCTCAACAGGAAGTTGTAAGAGGACACCCACAGCAGAGCTGTAATATAGCTCCTCCCCTAACTGTCATAGCCAGTCATTCGACCGAAAACAAGCCGAGAAAGGAGGAACCATAGGGTGCAGTGGTTACTGTAGTTTAAATTTAAAAATTACCTGCCTTAAAATGACAGGGCGGGCCGTGGACTGGATACACCACAAGAGAAATAAATTTATCAGGTAAGCATAAATTGTGTTTTCTCTTGTAAGGTGTATCCAGTCCACGGATCATCCATTACTTGTGGGATACCAATACCAAAGCTAAAGTACACGGATGAAGGGAGGGACAAGGCAGGAACTTAAATGGAAGGAACCACTGCCCGTAAAACCTTTCTCCCAAATATAGCCTCCGAAGAAGCAAAAGTATCAAATTTGTAAAATTTTGAAAAAATATGAAGCAAAGACCAAGTCGTCGCCTTGCAAATCTGATCAAAAGAAGCCTCATTTTTAAAGGCCCAAGTGGAAGCCACAGCTCTAGTGGAATGAGCTGTAATCCTTTCAGGAGGTTGCTGTCCAGCAGTCTCATAGGCTAAGCGGATTAAGCTTCTTAGTCAAAAAGAAAAAGAGGTTGCCGAAGCCTTTTGACCTCTCCTCTGTCCAGAGTAGAAAACAAACAAAGCAGATGTTTGACGAAAATCTTTAGTAGCTTGTAAGTAAAACTTTAAAGCACGGACCACATCCAAATTGTGTAACACAAGGATGGAACAACAATCTCTTGATTGATATTCTTGTTAGATATCACCTTAGGTAAGAACCCAGGTTTGGTACGCAGACTACCTTATCCGTATGAAAAATCAGATAAGGAGAATCACATTGTAAGGCAGATAGCTCAGAGACTCTACGAGCCGAGGAAATAGCTACCAAAAATAGAACTTTCCAAGATAAAAGCTTGATATCTATGGAATGAAGAGGTTCAAACGGAACTCCTTGAAGAACCTTAAGAACCAAGTTTAAGCTCCATGGTGGAGCAACAGGTTTAAACACAGGCTTGATTCTAACTAAAGCCTGACAAAATGCCTGAACATCTGGAACATCTGCCAGACGCTTAACTAGCTGACAATCCTTTTTCCAAACCTTCTTGGAGAAAAGATAATATCCTAGCAATCCTGACCTTACTCCATGAGTAACCCTTGGATTCACACCAATAAAGATATCTACACCATACCTTATGGTAAATTTTCCTGGTGACAGGCTTTCGTGCCTGTCTTAAGGTATCAATAACTGACTCGGAGAAGCCACACTTTGATAAAATCAAGCGTTCAATCTCCAGGCAGTCAGCCTCAGAGAAATTAGATTTGGATGGTTGAAAGGACCCTGAAGTAGAAGGTCCTGTTTCAGAGGCAGAGACCATGGTGGAAAGGATGACATGTCCACTAGATCTGCATACCAGGTCCTGCGTGGCCACGCAGGTGCTTTCAGAATCACTGATGCTCTCTCCTGCTTGATCTTGGCAATCAGTCGAGGGAGCAGAGGAAACGGTGGAAACACATAAGCCAGGTTGAAAGACCAGGGCGCTGCTAGAGCATCTATCAGTGTCGCCTTGGGATCCCTGGAACTGGATCCATAACACGGAAGCTTGGCGTTCTGGCAAGACGCCATGAGATCCAGTTCTGGTTTGCCCCAACGATGAATCAGTTGTGCAAATGCCTCCGGATGGAGTTCCCACTCTCCTGGATGAAAAGTCTGATGACTTAGAAAATCCGCCTCCCAGTGCTCTACACCTGGGATATGGATAGCTGATAGGTGGCAAGAGTGAATCTCTGCCCAGCGAATTATTTTTTAAACTTCTAACATCTCTAGGGAACTTCTCGTTCCCCCTTGATGGTTGATGTAAGCTACAGTCGTGATGTTGTCCGACTGAAATCTGATGTACCTCAGAGTTGCTAACTGAGGCCAAGCCTGAAGAGCCTTGAATATCGCTCTTAGTTCCAGAATATTTAATGGAAGGAGAGACTCCTCCTGAGTCCACAATCCCTGAGCCTTCAGGGAGTTCCAGACTGCACCCCAACCTAGAAGGCTGGCATCTGTCGTAACAATTGTCCAATCTGGCCTGCGAAAGGTCATACCTTTGGACAGATGGACCCGAGATAGCCACCAGAGAAGAAAATCCCTGGTCTCTTGGTCCAGATTCAGTTGAGGGGACAAATCTGTGTAATCCCCACTCCACTGACTGAGCATGCATAGTTGCAGCGGTCTGAGATGTAAGCGTGCAAACGGCAATATGTCCATTGCCGCTACCATTAAGCCGATTACTTCCATACACTGAACCACCGAAGGGCGCGGAATGGAATGAAGAACCCGGCAGGAATTTAGAAGCTTTGATAACCTGGACTCTGTCAGGTGAATTTTCATTTCTACAGAATCTATCAGAGTCCCTAGAAAGGAAACTCTTGTGAGTGGGGATAGAGAACTCTTTTCCTCGTTCACTTTCCACCCATGCGACCACAGAAATGCCAGTACTACGTCCGTATGAGACTTGGCAATTTGACGCCTGTATCAGGATGTCGTCTAAATAAGGGGCTACTGCTATGCCCCGCGGCCTTACGGCCGCCATAAGTGACCCTAGAACCTTTGTAAAGATTCTTGGGGCTGTAGCTAATCCCAAGGGAAGAGCTACAACTGGTAATGCCTGTCTTAAAAGGCAAACCTGACAAACCGATGATGATCTTTGTGTATCGGAATGTGAAGATAAGCATCCTTTAGATCCACTGTAGTCATATATTGACAGTCCTGGATCAGTGGTAGGATGGTACGAATAGTTTCCATCTTGAACGACGGAACTTTGAGGAATTTGTTTAAGATCTTTAGATCCAAAATTGGTCTGAAGGTTCCCTCTTTTTTGGGAACCACAAACAGATTTGAGTAAAAACCCTGTCCCTGTTCCTCCTTTGGAACTGGATGGATCACTCCCATAACTAGGAGGACTCGTACACAGTGTAAGAATGCCTCTCTCTTTATCTGGTGTGCAGATAATTGTGAAAGGTGAAATCTCCCTTTTGGGGGGGAAGCTTTGAAGTCCAGAAGATATCCCTGGGATATAATTTCCAACGCCCAGGGATCCTGAACATCTCTTGCCCACGCCTGGGCAAAGAGTGAAAGTCTGCCCCCTACTAGATCCGTTCCCGGATAGGGGGCCGTTCCTTCATGCTGTCTTAGAGGCAGCAGCAGGCTTTTTTACCTGCTTACCTTTTTTCCATGTCAGGTTTGGTCTCCAGACCGTCTTGGATTGAGCAAAAGTTCCCTCTTGTTTATTATTAGAGGAAGTTGATGCCGCACCTGCCTTGAAGTTTTGAAAGGCACGAAAATTAGACTGTTTGGCCCTAGATTTGGACCTGACGTTTTTTCCTCCAGTGATATCAGCAATAATCTCCTTCAACCAGGCCTGAATAGGGTCTGCCCCTTGAAGGGAATGTTAAGTAGCTTAGATTTTGAAGTCACGTCAGCTGACCATGATCTAAGCCATAGCGCTCTGCGCGCCTGTATAGCAAAACCAGAATTCTTAGCCGTTAGTTTAGTCAAATGAACAATGGCATCAGAATAAAAGAATTGGCTAGCTTAAGTGCTCTAAGTTTGCCAAGTATGTCATCCAATGGAGTCGCTACCTGTAAAGCCTCTTCCAGAGACTCAAACCAGTACGCCGCAGCAGCAGTGACAGGGGCAATGCATGCAAGGGGCTGTAGGATAAAACCTTGTTGAATAAATATTTTCTTAAGGTAACCTCTAATTTTGTATCCATTGGATCTAAAAAAAAAAAAAAGCACAACTGTCCTCGACAGGGATAGTAGTATGCTTTACTAGAGTAGAAACTGCTCCCTCCACCTTAGGGACTGTCTGCCATAAGTCCCATGTGGTGGCGTCTATTGGAAACATTTTTCTAAAAATAGGAGGGGAAGAGAACGGCACACCTGGTCTATCCCATTCCTTATTAATAATTTCTGTAAACCTTTTAGGTATTTGGAAAAACATCAGTACACACCGGCACTGCAAAGTATTTATCCAGTCTACACAATTTCTCTGGCACTGCAATGGTATCACAGTCATTCAGAGCAGCTAAAACCTCCCTAAGCAACACGCGGAGGTGTTCAAGCTTAAATTTAAATGTAGAATATTAGAATGTACTTGGCGCCATTTGAGCGGGAGTCCCTTAAGCGGGAGTCAAAGGGTCTGACACGTGGGGAAAGTTAATCGGCATAACTTCCCCCTCGTCAGATTCCTCTGGTGATACATTTTTTAAAGACAGAAAATGATCTTTATTGCATAAAATGAAATCAGTACATTTGGTACACATTCTAAGAGGGGGTTCCACCATGGCTTTTAAACATAATAAACAAGGAGTTTCTTCTATGTCTGACATGTTTATACAGAATAGCAATGAGACTAGCAAGCTGTGGGTGTCCTCTTGCAACTTCCTGTTGGGAATGAGAATATCCCACAAGTAATGGATGATCCATGGACTGGATACACCTTACAAGAGAAAAAAGCTGCCAAAGGGCTTTAACATTTGATACATACATAGACATGTCTAATGATGTACATGAATGTATATATACTGTATATATATATATATATATATATATATAATATATACAGTATATACATACAGGGGTTGAAAAGGTTGCCCAAGAGCTAATGGTACCATGAAATTTCTTAGTGGTAACATTGTAACATCATATTTTTGCATCGCTGAATGTGAAAAATTTAAATTTCATAAAACATGCTTGTATTAACAAAATACACTTTCTATACACTTTTCTTGCACACCTCTATTTGGCACACATCAGTTCATCCTAAATAAATACAATAAACATGAATAACTTTTCAACTAATGCCCCTTCAAAAATGCTGTCCCAATTTTGAGAGAAAAAAAGAGAGAGAAAGAGAGAGTGAAAAAGAGAGAAGAGAGAGGGGGAGAGTGGGAGAGAGAGAGAGAGAGAAAGAAAAAGACAGAGACAGAGAAAGAGAACTAAAGAGAGAGAGAGAGAAATAAAGAGAGAGAGAAAAAGAGAAAGAGAGAGAGAAAGAAAAAGACAGAGAGAGAAAGAGAAATTAAGAGAGAGAAAGAGAAAGAGAGAGAGAGAGAGAGAGAGAGAGAGAGAAAGGGAAGAGGAAAAAAAGAGAAAGAGAGATACACACAAATCACAGAAACACATATACCTCACACACAAATCTCTTCCACACTCCACACCTTACACACACTCCAACCCTCAGACACACGGCACTTGTTTGCCTCGTTCGAGGCTGTTTTTGGGAGAAAGGTTCTTCAAGCAGTGGTGCCTTCCGTTTAGGTTCCTGTCTTGTCCCTCCCTTTCATCCGTCTCCTATAGCTTTGGTATTGTATCCCATAAGTAAGGATGAAATCTGTGGACTCGTCATATCTTGTAAAAGAAAAGGAAATGTATGCTTACCTGATACATTTGTTTCTTTTATGATATGATGAGTCCATGGCCCACCCTGTCATTTCTAAGACAGGTATTTATTTTTGTTAAACGTCAGTCACCTCTGCACCTTGGCTTTTCCTTTCTCTTCCTAACACAGCTCACTCACACATATTCCACACCTCACACAAACACATATTCCACATCTCACTCACACACACATACTCCACACCTCACACACACACACACATACTCAACACCTCACACACACACACATTCTCAACACACACACATGCCACACACACACTTCACACACACTTCACACCTCACACTCCACACCTCACACACACACACTCCACACCTCACACACACACACACACTCCACACCTCACACACACACACACTCTACACCTCACACTCCACACCTCACACACACACACACTCCACACCTCATACACACACACTCCACACCTCAAACACACACACACTCCACACCTCAAACACACACTCCACACCTCACACACACACACACTCCACACCTCACACACACACTCCATACCTCACGCACACACACACACACTCCACACCTCACACACACACACTCCACACACACACTCCCCACCTCATACACACACACACTCCACACATACACACACACTTCACACCTCACATACACACACTCCACACCTCAACACACACACACTCCACATCTCTAACACACACATTCCACACCTCACACACACGCACTCCACACCTCACACTTACACAAACACACCACACCTCACACACACAACATAGATACAAACAAAGACACACATACTGTACATACACAGAGATATATACTATACTATAGGGTTGTGCTTACTTCCTGATCTGGTTAGATGGCACATTGAGGCTTCCATACAAAGATGATGTCATCAAGTGTGCTGTGCTTAGAATCAGAACAGTTCAGAGAAGCCATCTTGTGACAGTTTGGTGATGCAGTTATAAAGTACAAGTAACAAGGACTGAACCTCAGGATCTGGTAAGTGCTGCTAATAAGAAGAGTAATATCAGCTACAGATCAGTGCTGCAGGATACAGCATCAGCCAGTCAGGAAGAGTAAGAACTGTCAGTTACACATTATAAGTTATATTGCAGTTATACAGTTATAAGTTACTCTGGAGTTCTGTCTACAGAACAGACTTTATACAGCTGGTCAGGTAGTTCCCTTGTCATCTTGCATACTACCTGATACTGAGATTACTATAGTGCTGCATACACAGTGTACAGGACTGCTAATATAGGAGTGCAGCAGCCATCAATAATAAAGGACTATATATGTGTATCTATCCATATTACTTTGTGCAAATCTACAGGAGCCACCTTGTTATGTAATCCAGTAAATAAAGTGCCAGTTTACATTTAGAAGTTGCAAGTGCATCATTCATATAAAGAGTTAATGTTTGCTATGTAAGGACATTACATCTGGTGACGAGTACTACCACAAACTCACACTATAATGGCTGTATTTGAAGCATCAAAAGAATTTGACCCTGACACAGATAACTGGGTTTCCTGGACTGAAAAACTACAGCAGTATTTACTTGCCAATGACATTGGAGGTACTAAGTCTGTTGGTGCTAAAACATATGAGATTCTAAAAGACCTGCTACACCAAGAAAAGCCAGCCACCAAGTCTTTGTCTGAAATAATACAGATCTTAACACAACATTTCCAACCATGGCCATTAGAGATTGCTGAGCGGTTCAAGTTTTATAGCAGGCACCAAGGGGTACAAGAGACTGTATCTACATTTGCAATCAGTTTAAAGAAATTGTCTAGCACCTGTGCTTTTGGGGATTATCTGAATATGGCCCTTAGAGATCAGTTTGTTATGGGTATCAGTACAGAATCTATTCAAAAGCAACTTTTGACAGAGGAGAGCCTGACCTTCCATAAAGCACTAGAGATTGCTTCTGTTTTGGAACAGGCCACACATGACACTAGTTTACTGCAGAAGCATTCCCACACTAAGGAAGAACAGGTATTTTTCTCCAATGTAAAACAACAGACTAAATCAGCCAGTAAATATTCAGCAAAAGCAGCATCGCCTATTAACTGTTACAGATGTGGAGCACGGAATCATGTAGCTTCTGAATGCAGATTTAAAAATGCTCTTTGTCATGGCTGTGGTAGAATAGGACACTTAAAGAAGGCTTGCAGAGGATCTCAGCAGAGTGCTGAAGGGAAATTACCAAATGGCTTATAGTGGAGCCACATCAGATTCAGAAGAGGAAATGACTGAGAGTTTGACTGTATACACCATGGCAGCAGGGTCTGAGCTTTTGACCGTTCATTTTAATATTGAAGGAAAAGATTTGACCATGGACTTAGATACTGGGGCTGTAGTTTCAGTTATGACGATTAACGATTAGAAATAGCTTAAAATTCCAGTATTGCTGCAGCCCACTACTTTGAAGCTACAAACATACATCAGAGAAGTCTTGACGCCACTGGGGTGTGAATTCTGTATATGTTTGTACAAACAGTAAAACTGCCAATCTTACACTATATATACTAAAATCAGGTGGCCCACCTCTTTATGGAAGGGACTGGATACGGGCCCTTGGCATGCCTGAGAGCCTCAAATACAGTGAAGTTCATCACATTAAAGTTGATTGTGCTCCGTGGATTCAGAACATTAAGACCAAATATGCCCCGGTGTTTGAAAATGTTCTAGGGAAAGTTAAGAACAAAAGGGTACGGTTACAGTTAAAACCTGGAGCTAGGCCAAAGTTTTTCAAAGCATGAACTGTGCCATTTGCTTTAAGGGCAGCAGTTGATGCTGACCTGAGGAGGTTAGAAGAGTTAAAGATTATAACCCCAGTGCATCATAGTGAGTGGGCTTCTCCTATTGTACCAGTAAGGAAAAAAGATGAAATTCATTCAAAGGGGGGTATTGAAGAGATGCAGGCAGCACAAAAAATTTGTTTATCGTAAAAAACAAGACTTTATTTCATCCTTTAAAATATATGCAAGCACAATCCATGGTAGTTACCCATACACACAGGGAGAAAAAAGGCTGCTTCCGACGCGTTTCCTGCTCACAGGGAGCACTTCATCAGGGACCCCCCTTTGAATGAATTTGATACTTTACAGCGTAAGGTGAAAACGCTACATTGGAGAATTTGCAAACTGGTGTAACTGCATAGCAACTTTGAAAAGTTTGGACACAATTTTAAACTTACCTGTTTACGGTGGAAAAACAAGACACAAGTCAGAGCTGACATCTACCCTCCCTGCGGTGAGTAGGACCGGTGTTTTCCTACTATTGTTTTCATAACTATACCGGTGTGGGTTATATATATAAAAACCGTAATATATGAAACAGCTATTTGAAGTTACCATTGTTTTGGAATGGACACACTGAGTTTTACTAAACAGCTCATTTACCATCTGTGATTTTGCAAAAGACTTCCTGATATAAAGGTGATGAATGCATTCATTAAGTTCGTTATAAGAATTGATTACACTTTTGCTACTATATTCATACATCCTTGAAAAAGTGAAACACAGTGTCTGATGTTTTTTTGTACAGAAATACTTAGATACACCTAAGCCTATTAAGCCTTTCCAAGTGTAAGAGTTTTTGTATGAATGTTGGTTATTATTAAGGAAAAAAGATGGACGGATCCGAAAATGTGGAGACTTTAGGATAGTGTTGAATGAACAGTTAGCAGTAATTAAGTATTCATTACCCAGGACAGAAGAGAAATTTGCTAACTTAGCTGGGGGACAACATTTCACAAAGATTGATTTAAAAAAAATGCTTACCTTCAACTTGAAGTACATCCAGATTCCCGAAAGTTACTCACAATCAATACTCACTGTGGTTTATTTCAATATAATCGTATGGTCTTTGGCATTGCTCCTGCACCAGCCATCTGGCAACGTACCATGGAAGAACTGTTAAATGGACTACCCCATGTCCAATGCCTTTTAAATGACATGTTAATCACAGGCAGGACAGAGGAAGACACAATGTAGAGAGGGTACAGCAATGACTAATGACCTACGGGTTGAAGGTCAACTTGGAGAAGTGTGCTTTCATGCGTGACAAATTAGAATTTTGTGGCCATGTTATAGATTTTCATGGTCTACACACTGCTGATGACAAATTCAAGGCCTTGCAAGAAGCTCCTATACCACAGAATGCATCACAACTACGATCATACCTTGGTCTCCTTAACTATTACCACCGTTTTCTTTAACAGTTAGCTCATACGTTACAATCACTACATCAGCTTCTTGAGACAAATCTACCCTGGTTGTGGAGCAGTGAATACAATCAAGCCTTCCAGGAATCCAAGAACTTACTCCTGTGTTCCTGCATGTTAATACACTATCATCTTCAGAAACCACTCATGATAGCATGTGATGCTTCACCTTATGGTTTAGGGGCTGTCTTGTCACATACGATGCCAGATGGGACAGACTGACCGGTAGCCTTTGCTTCTAATTCTCTAACGATGGCAGAGAAGAACTATTCTCAATTAGTCTAGGAAGCATTGGCCATTGTATGGGCTGTTATGAAGTTCCATAACTATATTTATAGTAGAAAATGTACTCTTTTAACTGACCATAAGCCACTGCTGACCATTTTTAATCCAAGGAAGGGAATTTTGACCACTACAGCAGCTAGATTTCAAAGGTATGTTTTAACTTTTGGAGCGTATCATTACTCCATCAAATAATTTTTGCAACAATATAGGGTTACTCAACACCCCACCACGGAAGATGCCCCAGCTCAACTATTGTTTGGCAGAAAGATCCGTACAAAGTTGGATTTAATCACACCAGATGTAGCAGAAACAGTCTGCATCATGCAAGATAAAATGAGAGTGGGAAAACCATCACAAACCTACACAGAAGGAGACTTTGTCTGGTATAGGGTGTACCATAGAGAGGAAAAATGGGCACCAGGTGTAGTTGCCCAGGTTGAGGGCCCAAAGATGTATGTGATAACCAAGCAATCAGGTATGTGTCGCAGCCATGTGAATCAACTACGACCATGGCTAGAGAGGAGAGAACAGGCTGGCAAGGACCATCACATACAAAAGCAATCAGACAACGACTTTGATATATGGGGGGGGGGTGTTTGGCATGATCCAAACACAGGCTCTGACTTAGCTACAGAAGATGACTCAGAAATACCAGCATCTATAGAAGAACCTTGTAATGACGAGTCAGGAAATTCTATCCAGGACCACAAAAGTCATGCTTACACTCCCAGGCACACATCCACAATACAAGAGGATTGTTGCTGTGCAGATAAAGGGATACTGAACCAATTTTTTTTTCTTTCATGATTCAGATAGAGCATGCAATTTTAAGCAACTTTCTTATTTACTTCTATTATCAAGTTTCTTCATTCTCTTGCTATCTTTATTTGAGAAAGAAGGCATCTAGCTAAGGAGCCAGCAATTTGTTGGTTCAGAACCATGGACAGCACTTGTTTATTGGTGCTGTCCAATCATCAAGGACAACCCAGGTTGTTAACCAAAAATGGGCTGGCATCTAAACTTACATTCCTGCTTTTCAAATAAACATACCAAGAGAATGAACAAAATTTGATAATAGGAGTAAATTAGAAAGTTGCTTAAAATTGCATGCTCTATCTGAATCACGAAAGAAAAAATTTGGGTTCAGTGTCCCTTTAAGTTAAAAAATAAATAAAAAATAAGTAGGAAAGGATATGTAGTGTTGTGCTTACTTCCTGATTTGGTTAGATGGCACATTAAGGCTTCCATACAAAGATGATGTCATCAAGTAGGCTGTGCTTAGAATCAGAACAGTTCAGAGAAGCCATCTTGTGACAGTTTGGTGATGAAGTTATATATAAGTACAAGTAACAAGGACTGAACCTCAGAATCTGACAAGTGCTGCTAATAATAAGTGAAATGTTAGCTACAGATCAGTGCAGCAGGATACATCATCAGCTAGTCAGGAAGAGTAAGAACTGTCAGTTACACATTATAAGTTATATTACAGATATACAGTTATATGTTACCCTTGATTACTGTCTACAGAGCAGACTTATACAGCTGGTCAGGTAGTTCCCTTGTCAGCTTGCATGCTACCTGATACTGAGATTTCTATAGTGCTGCATACACAGTGTACAGAACTGCTAATATAAGGAGTGCAGCAGCTATCCTATAATATAAAAGGTCAAGTGTGTTTGTCCGAAGCTGTCATGCGCAGTAAAGACAGCATGAGGACAAAACACACCTGGCCTTAACTGGCATGCTGTTTGAGGCAAAAGTGGACATGGCTGGGCGGGGACGTGGCCGGGCGGGGATGTGGGCATGGCCTGGGCGTGATCGGCCATGGTTGGGAGAGTGGTCGGGCATGGCGGGGTGTGTGGCCGGGGCGCGGTTGGCGCGAGAGAGAGGGGAGAGAAATAGAAAGAGAGGGGGAGAGACAAAAAGAGATAGGAAAGAGCTAAAGAGAGGGGGAAGAGCAGAAGAGAGGGGGAGGAGCAAAATTGAGGGAAGAGAGAGAAAAAGAGAGGGGGGGGAGAGAGAGCAAATGAGAGGGGGGGAGAGAGCAATAGAGAGGGGGAGAGAGAGCAAAAAGAGGGGAGATAGCAAAAGAGAGGGGGGAGAGAGGGGGAGAGAGAGCAAAAGAGAGGGGGAGAGAGCAAAAGAGAGGAATGGAGAGAAAGAGCAAAAGAGAGGGATGGTGGAGAGAGAGAGAAAAAAAGGAGAGAGACAGAGAAAAAGAGAGGGGGAGAGAGAGCAAATGAGAGGGGGGAGAGAGAGCAAATGAGAGGGGGGAGAGAGAGCAATAGAGAGGGGGAGAGAGAGCAATAGAGAGTGGGAGAGAGAGCAATAGAGAGGGGGAGAGAGAGCAAAAGAGAGGGGGGAGAGAGGGAGAGAGAGCGCAAAAGAGAGGGGGGAAAGAGCGCAAAAGAGAGGGGGGAGAGAGAGCACATAAGAGAGGGGAGAGAGAGAGCAAAAGAGAGGGGGAGAGAGAACTTAAAAGAGAGGGGGAGAGAGAGCACAAAAGAGAGAGAGAACACAAAAGAGAGGGGGAGAGAGCATAAAAGAGAGGGGGAGAGAGAGCGCAAAAGAGAGGGGAGAGAGAGCAAAAGAGAGTGGGGGGAGAGTGGGAGAGAGAGCGCAAAAGAGAGGGGGGAGAGAGCGCAAAAGAGAGGGGGGAGAGAGAGCGCATAAGAGAGGGGAGAGAGAGAGCAAAAGAGAGGTGGGAGAGAGAACGTAAAAGAGAGGGGGAGAGAGAGAGCGCAAAAGAGAGAGAGAACACAAAAGAGAGGGGGAGAGAGCATAAAAGAGAGGGGGAGAGAGAGCACAAAAGAGAGGGGAGAGAGAGCAAAAGAGAGAGGGGGAGAGAAAGAGCAAAAGAGAGGTGGAGCGAGAGAGCGCAAAAGAGAGGGGGAGAGAGCACAAAAGAGAGGGGGAGCAAAAAAGAGGGGGGTGAGAGAGAGAAAAAGAGAGGGGGAGAAAGAGCAAAAGAGAGGGGGGAGAGAGAGAGCAAAAGAGAGGTGGAGCAAGAGAGAGTGAAAAAGAGAGGGGTACAGAGCGCAAAGAGAGGGGGAGAGAGTGCAAAAGAAAGGGGGAGAGAGTACAAAAGAGAGGGAGAGAGAGCACAAAAGAGAGGGGGAGAGATAGAGCAAGGGGTGGGACTGCTGTACTGCAAAAAATGGCCCGTGTGAACGGGCTTTAGGACTAGTCAATAATAAAGGACTATGTATGTGTATATATCCACATACTCAGAGATATGTGGATATATACATTGCCATATACATTGCTATGTAATCCAGTAAATAAAGTGCCAGTCTACATTTTGAAGTTACAAGTGCATCATTCATATAAAGAGTTAATGTTTGCTATGTAAGGACATTACATACACACACACACACACACACACACATAGAGATACACACACACATACATAGAGATACCCTTACATAGGGATTTACACATACATGCATACACAGAGGTACACACACACATATATATACAGACACACACACACACACATACATTTACAGACACACACATGTACACAGAGATACAGACACACACACACACACACACACAGAGATACACACACACACATACATACATACACACACAGAGATATACACCACACACACACACACACACTCCACATCTCACACACACATTCCACACAAACCACACTCCACACACACACTCAACACACACACTCCACACCTCACACTCTACACATCTCACACACACACATTCCACACCTCACACACACTCCACACCTCACACACAGTCCACACATCACACACTCCACTCCACAACTCACACACTCCACATACACACACACTCCACACACACACTCCACACCTCACACACAAACACTCCACACCTTACACACACACTCCACACCTCTCTCTCTCTCTCTCTCTCTCTCTCTCTCTCTCTCTCACACACACACACACACACACACATTCCACACACACCACACTCCACACACACACTCCACACCTCACACTCTACACATCTCACACACACACATTCCACACCTCACACACACACACACACTTCACACCTCACACACAAAAACTCCACACCTCACACACACACTCCACACCTCTCTCTCACACACACACACACACACTCCACACCTCACACACACTCCACACCTCACACACACACTCCACACCTCACACACACACTCCACACCTCACACACACACTCTTCACATTCAACACACACCAGGGGCTGACTGAGACCAATCAGTGCCCCAGGCAAAAATTAGGGAAGGGACCCCACTGTCTTTCATTGACCCAAATGTATACATATTTATGCAAATGAACATGGTAGCCTCCCTGCCTTGCCCTCACCAACCTCCAGGGCCAGGACCCCCAACATCAAGGGCCAGTCACAGGGCCCCCAACCTCCAGGACCCCCATCACCTAGGGCCTCCCAAGTACATACATACACAGAGATACATATACAAACACAGAGATACACACACACACATACAGAGATATACACATACACAGAGATACACACACACACACACACATATATATATATATATATATATATATATATATATATATATATATATATATATACAGACATACACACACACATACAGACACACACACATACACAGAGATACATACACACACACATACATACTGTACATACACAGAGATACAAACACATACATACACAGAGATATACAAACATACACACATACACAGAGATACACACAGAGATACACACATAGGCATGTATTTATCAAGCCGTCAACCACAAATACGCTGGAATTCAGCAGCATATTTGTGGCGAGCCTGATTCGCCTTAGTTATCAAACCATACAGACCGGCAAAAGTAGAATTTAGTGACGTAACATACGATCCGCCGGACTCAGTCCGACACAGATCGATGCTTACATCACTACAGATGTTCCGAATGCAAGTTCGGCACTATCTGACTACTTTTGCTAGTTATCAAATAACTAGCAGGTACGCTCGGCACTTTTCCGGCCCAGCGTACCTGGTTTTCAATCCGCCACCCTGGAGGCCGCGGATACCATAGGAATCAATGGGAGTCTGAAAGCAGTGAGAGCTCATGTTCGCTGCTGCCCGATATCCCATTGATTCCTATGGTAATGTCTACACCTAACACCCTAACATGTACCCCGAGTCTAAACACCCCTAATCTGCCCCCCCACACCGTTGCCACCTACATTATACTTAATAACCCCTAATCCGCCGCTCCCGGACAGCGCCACAACTAAATAAAGTGTTTAACCCCTAAACCACCGCTCCCGGAGCCCACCGCCACCTACATTATATTTATGAACCCCTAATCTGCCCCCCTACACTGCCGCCACCTACATTATATTTATTAACCCCTAATCTGCCCCCTACACTGCTGCCACTATATTAAATGTATTAACCCCTAAACCTAAGTCTAACACTAACCCTAACACCCCCTAACTTAAATATAATTTAAATAAATCAAAATAAATTATTCCTATTTAAAACTAAATACTTACCTATAAAATAAACCCTAAGCTAGCTACAATATAACTAATAGTTACATTGTAGCTATTTTGGGATTAATTTTTATTTTACAGGCAACTTTGTATTTATTTGAACTAGCTACAATAGTTATTAAATAGTTATTAACTATTTAATAAATACCTAGTTAAAATAAATACAAAAGTACCTGTAAAATAAAACCAAACCTAAGTTACAATTACACCTAACACTACACTATAATTAAATTAATTACCTACATTAACTACAATTAAATAAAATGATCTAAAGTACAAAAAAAAAACCCACTAAATTACAGAAAATAATTACAAGATTTTTAAACTAATTACACCTAATCTAATCCCCCTAACAAAATAAAAAAGCCCTCCAAAATAAAAAAGCCCTACCCTACACTAAATTACATGGCATTGCCCCAAAGTAATCAGCTATTTTACCTGAAAAAGAAATTACAATACCCCCCCAAAATTAAAACCCACCACCCACACACCCAACCCTACTCTAAAACCCACCCAATCCCCCCTTAAAAAAAACCTAACACTAACCCCTTGAAGATCACCCTACCTTGAGATGTCTTCACCCAACCGGGCCGAAGTCCTCAACAAAGCCGGGCGAAGTGGTCCTCCAGACGGGCAGAAGTCTTCATTAAAGCCGGGCAGAAGAGGTCCTCCAGACGGGCAGAAGTCTTCATTCAGGCGGCATCTTCTATCTTCATCCATCCGGCACGGAGCGGGTCCATCTTCAAGACTTCCGACGCAGAGAATCCTCTTCCATCGATGTCGACTGAAGAATGAAGGTTCCTTTAAATGATGTCATCTACGATGGTGTCCATTCAATTCCGATTGGACTTCGGCCCGGTTGGGTGAAGACATCTCAAGGTAGGGTAATCTTCAAGGGGTTAGTGTTAGGTTTTTTAAAGGGGGGATTGGGTGGGTTTTAGAGTAGGGTTGGTTGTGTGGGTGGTGGGTTTTAATGTTGGGGGGTATTGTACTTTTTTTTCAGGTAAAAGAGCTGATTACTTTGGGGAAATGCCCCGCAAAAGCCCTTTTAAGGGCTATTTGTAATTAAGTGTAGGGTAGGGCTTTTTTTTATTTTGGGGGGGCTTTTTTATTTTGTTAGGGGGATTAGATTAGGTGTAATTAGTTTAAAAATCTTGTAATTATTTTATTATTTTCTGTAATTTAGTGTTTGTATTTTTTTGTACTTTAGATAATTTTTATTTAATGTTATTTTATTGTAGTTAATGTAGGTAATTCATTTAATTATAGTGTAGTGTTAGGTGTAATTGTAACTTAGGTTAGGTTTTATTTTACAGGTACTTTTTTTATTTATTTTAACTAGGTAGTTATTAAATAGTTAATAACTATTTAATAACTATTGTAGCTAGTTAAAATAAATACAAAGTTGCCTGTAAAATAAAAGTAAATCCTAAGATAGCTACAATGTAACTATTATTGTAGCTATCTTAGGGTTTATTTTAATGTTAAATTTAACTTTCATGATTCAGATAAGGCATGCAATTTTAAATAACTTTCCACTTTACTTCTATTATCTAATTTGCTCAATTTTTAGATATCTTTTTTTGAAGAAATAGCAATGCACATGTGTGAGCCAATCACAGGAGGCCTCTATGTGCAGCAACCAATAAGCAGCTACTGAGCATATCTAGATATGCTTTTCAGCAAGTGATATCAAGAGAATGAAGCAAATTAGATAATAGAAGTAAATTAGAAAGTTGTTTAAAATGCCATGCTCTTTCTAAATCATGAAAGAAAAAATGTGGGTTTCATGTCTCTTTAAGTATTTAGTTTTAAATAGGAATAATTTATTTCGATTTATTTAAATTATATTTAAGTTAGGGGGTGTTAGGGTTAGTGTTATACTTAGGTTTAGGGGTTAATACATTTAATATAGTGGCAGCGGTGTAGGGGGGCAGATTAGGGGTTAATAAATATAATGTAGGTGGCGGCGGTGTAGGGGGGCAGATTAGGGGTTAATAAATATAATGTAGGTGGTGGTGGGCTCCGGGAGCGGTGGTTTAAGGGTTAAACACTTTATTTAGTTGCGGTGGGGTCCAGGAGAGGCAGGATAGGGGTTAATAACTTTATGTAGGTGGCAGCGGTATAGGGGGCAGAAGATTAGGGGTTAATATGTATAATGTAGGTGGCGGTGGGCTCCGGGGGCAGCAGTTTAGGGGTTAATAACTTTATTTAGGTGCAGTGGGCTCTGGGAGCAGCGGTTTGGGGGTTAATAACTTTATTTAGGTGCGGCGGGGTCCTGGGGCGGCGGTATAGGGGGTAAAACAGTTAGTATAGTGTGGGTGTTTAGTGACAGTATGCCAAGAAAGCTGTAAAAAGGCCAAAGAGCAGCGGGATTGATGACTGTTAGTTAACAACAGTCCGCTGCTCATCGCCCCATACTTGGTGCACGTTTTTTTGACAGCTTTTTTGGTAACTTTGGAGAACGTATTCAGGTCCGCGGCACTGATGTTAGGCGATCTTAGGCGAGCAAATTGGTGCTGTCGAATGCAAGAAAGTCGACGCTTTGATAAGTAGATTCCATAGATTTGAGATCAACTGAGTTAGAAAAAAAGATATGTCTAATGATGTACAAGAATGTATATACATACAGGGTTTGAAAAAGTTGCCCAAGAGCCAGTGGTCCCGTGAAATTTCTTAGAGGTCCCATTTTTAATATATTTTTGCATCGCAGAATATGAAAAGTACACTTTTCTTGCACACCTCAATTTAGCACACATCAGTTCATCCTAAATAAATACAATAAACCTGAATAACTTTTCAACTAATTCCCCTTCAAAAATGATGTCCCAATTTTGAGAGAGAAAAAGAGAAAGAGAGAGAGAGGGAGAGAAAGAGAAAAAAAAAAGAGAGAGAGAGAGAAATAAAAAGAGAGAGAAAGAAAAATAAAGATAGAGAAAGAGAAAGAGAGAGACACACAAATCACAGAAACACACATACTTCACAAACAAATCTCTTACATACTCCACACCTAACACACACACATTCCAGCCCTTACACACACACACACACACACACTCCACACCTCACACACATACTCCACACCTCTCCTACACACACACATACTCTACACCTCACACACACACACATACTCCACACCTCTCCCACACACACACATAATCCACACCTCTCACACACACATACTCCACCCCTCACACACACACATACTCCACCCCTCACACGCACACACTCCACCCCTCACACACACACATACTCCACCCCTCACACACACAATACTCCACCCCTCACACACACAATACTCCACCCCTCACACACACATACTCCACCCCTCACACACACACATTCTCAACCCCTCACACACACAATACTCCACACCTCACACACACAATACTCCACACCTCACACACACACTCCCCACCTCACACACACACATACTCCACACCTCACACACACACTCCACACCTCACACACACACACTCCACACTTCACACACACACATACTATACATACACAGAGATATAAACACACACACACACACATACATATAGATACACACACATACATAGAGGTACACACACACATACATAGAGATACACACACATACATATAGTTACACACACACATACATATAGTTACACACACACATACATATAGATACACACACATACATAGAGGTACACACACACATACATAGAGATACACACACATACATATAGTTACACACACACATACATAGAGATACACACACACACACACACACTGTACATAGAGATGCATACAGTACATACATACACAGAGATACACACACACATACATACAGAGAGATACACACATACACATACACACAAACACATATACACACATATACAGAGATACACATACATACACAGACACACACACACACACACACACACACATACATACACATATATACACACACATACACAGAGATACACACACATACACAGAGATACACACACATACATACACAGAGATACACACACACATACAAAGATACACACACACACACACATACATACACAGAGATACACACACATACATACACAGAGACACACATACATACACAGAGATACACACACATATACACAGAGATACACACATACATACATAGAGATACACACACACACACACACACATACACAGAGATACACACATACATACGTAGAGATACGCACACACACACATATACACAGAGATACACACATACATACGTAGAGATACGCACACACACACATACACAGATATACACACACATACATGCACAGAGATACGCACACACACACATACACAGAGATACACACACATACATACACAGAGATACGCACACACACACATACACAGAGATACGCACACACACACATACACAGAGATACGCACACATACATACACAGAGATACGCACACATACATACACAGAGATATGCACACACACACACACACACATACACAAAAATACATGCATACACACATACATACACAGAGATGCCCACATACACAGAGATACGCACACACACACACACACACACACATACACAGAAATACACACACACACATACACAGAAATACACACACACACATACATACACAGAGATACACACACACACACACATACACAGAGATACACACACACACATACACAGAAATACACACACACACACACATACACAGAGATACACACACACACACATACACAGAAATACACACATACACAGAGATACACACACACACATACATACACAGAGATACACACACACACACACACATACACAGATATACACACACATACATACACAGAGATACGCACACACACACATACACAGAGATACACACACATACATACGCACACACACACATACACAGAGATACGCACACACACACACACATACACAAAAATACATGCATACAAACATACATACACAGAGATGCCCACATACACAGAGATACGCACACACACACACACACACACACACACACACATACACAGAAATACACACATACACAGAGATACACACACGCATACATACATACACAGAGATACACACACACACATACACAGAGATACACACACACACATACACAGAAATACACACACACACACACATACACAGAGATACACACACACACACATACACAGAAATACACACATACACAGAGATACACACACACACATACATACACAGAGATACACACACACACACACATACACAGAGATACACACACACACACACACACATACACAGAGATACACAAACACACACATACACAGAAATACACACATACACAGAGATAC